>NW_005842700.1:182024-211057 GCF_000455745.1 Alligator sinensis
GGTCCAGTTAGCCCTGCCGACCGTGACCTCGCACTGTCGGCCCATGTTCATCTTGGAGTCAATGATGACTCCAAGATCCCTTTCTGCCTCCGTGCTCTCAAGAAGGGAGTTTCCCATCTTATAAGTGTGCTGCTGGTTACTACTGCCCAAGTGCAGCACCCTGCACTTCTCCATATTGAAATGCATCCTGTTTTTGTTAGCCCACCCCTGCAACCTATCCAGGTCTTGCTGCAGTCTTTCCCTCCCTACTAGCGTGCCCACCTCACCCCAAATGTTGGTATCATCAGCAAATATAAACAGGTTGCTTTTCACCCTGTCATCCAAATCACTGATTCAGAGGCTTTGGATTTGATTCGGACCTTTGAATGGGTCTCCCAATTTGATTTGGATTCAGAGATTTGGCCACCAAATTGGGCCAAATCTCCTCCAAATTGAATCGGCAACCAAAGTTTGCACCGCCCTAGTGGTAAGGCTCCAGAGAAATCATGTAACTGGTTTTCAAACAGTCACTGGATAAGATGCATTGGAAGAGAACCTGGGAGTCCCTTCTCCCCCACTGACTATTCTAATCACAGAGCTAGTGTCATCCCTGCCCTGTCTTCTTCTCTTGGGGCAATCAGTCTTTTCTACAATGTGGAATAGCTTCCACAGAGAGAAGGATGCTCCTAATCCACAACAGCCTGTAGCTGTGTAGTTAGGGCATGCTAATGGGAGGGGGCAGGTGTGGGGTTGAACTCTTCTAAGAGGCTGAAGGAGGTCATGAGACCTAGGTCTCCACTTTCCAGGTGGCTTTGGTGCTCACCTCAGGTTGTGTATTGTGCCAGACATCTAAGAGCTAATTTTTGCACTGCTGATCATCTAATTACCTCTTTCTGGACATACTTTATTTCCAAGAGGATTCATCGTATGTTGCACAGTTGTCTATGGCTCTGGAAAAAAAAACCTTTTTTTCTACATTCTGCCTTTCAAAAGAAAAAGGCACTTGTTTTATTTGCGAATATAGTATTAATACTCCTTTTCTCTCATTTTTTCTCTATATGATCTGTTTAGATTGTAAGCTCTTTGGGGCAAAATTGTCTCTATGTACATATATATACATATGTACAAATGCAATGGGATGTGGGTTTTAGTTGGGTCTTATAAGCATGACAGATTGGGCTTATGTGTTTGCCAACTTCTCAACTCCATTTTGATTCTGGTAACTTTCCCTATCAGCCTCGGTTTACTTTGGAAAAGACATACCCTGATTTGGCCCAGTCGGTACTCATAGAACACAGATCACATAGTCAACGATTGCTCTATAAAGACATTAAAAAGTGATAAAACTCCTTTCCCATCTTCTGGGATTTGGCAAAGTTCATTTCCAGGCTGAAGCGCACAAGGTTTCTGTGGGTGAATTTTAAATATGCATAACAGATGGAGAATATTGATTTCCAGTTCAGTTTTCTTGAGGTTTTTTTTTAATGATATTACAGTGGAGAAGTTCACATAGGACACAGGAAATACAGAAGGTCATTTCCACCCTAGCTTCAAAGCAGGAGCTCTGCAGAGTGTTCCAAAAACCAGCACATGCAAACAACGTACAGACTTCAGGCAGGGTCAGTGAAGCAGATGTGTCACTTGAATTTTACCACTTGCTTAGCGTGAGAACTATTCCTGAATAATGGAAAGACCTTATGGGCAAACAAAGGACTTCACTGAACATCTTGGCTGCATATAACACGTGATGTGCTGTGCACTATTTCTGCATTGCTGAATGCTCTTGGGGCTCCTGGGACAGCAGTGTTAAAAAAAAACAAACGCATTGAAATAAATTCCTTAAAAATGGAAAAAAAAAAAAAGAACTAAAAAACTGTGGGCTCAACTAATAGCATCCTTCAGCTTTCTTTTCTTTGTAACCATTTCCAAGAGGCTGGCAGTCAACAGACCATTAAAAACTAAGATCTGATCTGAACTGCCATCTTTCTCAGGTAAAGAGTGCCCTTTCTTTATTACTTGGTTGGACAGTGCTGAGTCTGACAAAGCTCTGACTCTCACCCAGTTCATAGAGACATGTCTATAAAAAATATGAAATTAATAATCTTCATTTACAGCTCAAACTAAGGTGTTTATACAGAGATGTGAAAAATCTTGAAAATTAAAAAAAAAAAACCCTAATAAGGACAAAAATTCTTTTTTTTTTTTAAACAATCTGCCTTGAAGCATGTTGGTTTCAGTCCATTCCCCGGTAACACATGTTCAGATGGCCAAAAATGAGTGTGGTACATGGTTATTTGTGCAAAACCTTGCCAGCCAGGATTTGGAACCAGGGATGGGTCCAGTCTGGTTTCCATTATATCCAAACCCCTGGAATCCAGACAGGATCTTTGGAAAAATGAACAGATATTTGATTTACTTCCAGTCTATGTCTCAAGAGCCTCCATTTCAGTCAAAAAATAATCAGTAAGGCAAGAGAAGATTCACTGAAAAACATCTCAAGAATGGTATAAAATCTAGGTTACGAGCAAACCAAGACCCTCTGGTATCAACACCCAATGGTATTTTAATATAATCAGTGACTGCATACACACATTCAAAGGACCTGGGAGAATTCTCCTGGTTTTGTTTCCCGAATGGAAAAATTTACCGGGAGGCAGCCGAACAGGTATTTGAATGCTGAACCATTGAAGAGCAGACAGCTTGCAGTGTTGATGCTGTGCAACCACACTCTGCACAGCATCAACATGGGCCCTCTGCACCCATCTCAGTGTGCTCTGCAGGGTCCTTCAGTCTGCTTGGTGACAGATGGCAGCAGTGTATAGAGCATCCCTGATTGGCTGACCCAGAGTCAGCCTGTGTCTCCCTGAAAAACAATGGGGGATTGTAAAGGTGGGAGTATTTTGCTTCTGGCTTGGCTGGAGTAGTACAGTCCAGCCTAAGTAACATGCTGGAGAGGAGAGGGCAGGAGCAAAGAACCCTGGGATACTGAAGGAAAATGCTATGGCTTCTCTCAGATCAGTACCTTGCATAGACAGTCACTCTCTCAGGAGTAACTCTTCTGGGAGTGATTTTACCTTGCTTATTTTTCTCCTGGAGCAGCCATTTTTGCTTTGGGAGAAGAATCCTGAACATCTCTGCACTTGTCGTTCCTCTGGGGACAGCAATGACTCTCTCAGGAGAAACTAAACATCTGTTTGTGGCCAATGTCTAGGGTGACCACATGTCCTGTTTTATTCAGGACAGCCCCAGATTTCAGAGACTGGTCCCAGCCAGCTGTGGAGAATTATAATGGGTGTCTTGGAAACACAGGGGCACAGGGTGCAATCTGGCTGGGAGTCAAAGCCGCATGGAGCACCTTGAAAGCAGGCAGGCAGGCAGACACCACTGCCTGGCCAACACCCCTGCCCCCAACTTATGAGAGCACCATATGGAAATTTAAAGTGACCATATGGAAATGTCCAGGATTTCCATATGGTCACTTTACCAATATCTCTTCTGATTTTTATTAGGATCCGGGTAGACAATGAAGCCATATTCACTACTGCAAAGACACTATTTTAATGAATAAATACATTAATAATTAATAAGGAAAAAGTATGAAATTTGCATCAAAACCTTTTCATGGACATTTTCAGAGAGCAAAAAGTGGCAATTAGTTTGAATAAATGCAGAGTGCACTGACAGCTAAACATTAGTTATTTGCAGGGCATTAATGTGATATGATAGCAAAAATAAAAAGACCGCCTTGTCTCACTGTTCGTGACAAATGTAGCAATTGATCAATTCATCTGTCAAGAGACTTTTAGCCTTTTCTAACCCTGGCCTGTACCAGGGAACTGGAGGTGATGATATAAAATGTCTTCACTGTTAAAACAGTAAGGCAGTAGCGTAAACTGCCTAGGAAAGTGGTGGCATTTCTTTCACTGAAGGTTTTCAAGAGGAGGATGTAATGGGCATCGTTTAGGAATAGCACTCCTGCATCTCTACAGTGGGGCTGAGCCAAATGACCCTTGATTAAGGCATAAGTAACCACTGGAACAGACTATCTAGGGGTATGGTAACTTCTCCTTCCCTTGGGGTCTTTTGATCAAGATTGGATGCCTTTCTGAAAAAGAGTCTGACAAAATTATTGGGTGAGCTGCAAGACCCATCAGATGAAATTCAAGGACAGTGTTATGAAGGAGAGCAGATTAGGTGACCACTAATGGTTCCTCTTCGTGTCAAAATCTATGAAACCCGTGAATTCCCCCTTGCCATCAACACACAGACACAATCGTGAACTAGCGCTGTTGCAGGCAGTCATGGCAGAATAGTTCAAAGGGCCATCGATGACATGGGGTTGAGCTATCCAGGATCTGTTAGAGATCAAGGCCGAAGAAGTTGAAGTAGGGAAAGCTTAGATGAGGGTTGCCTATGCTGTTAGTGCTCTGTGACGTCTTAAATCACCAGTCAATTATCAGTCAATCACCCTTCATCGGTATTTCACTCCCTCGCACACAATTATGATAAAGGAATAACATTTAGTTGCATTGCAAGAAAAGATACAGTGGCAAAAGTTCACAGTGCACAAATATAGGCTACCCAAACGTCTGCTGTATTTTCTTAAACGTCATGAGAACAGAAGACTAGTCTGTGTGACTAGTTTTCTGCTTGCAAAGAGGTAATATAAGAATAAGCCTATTAACACATAAAAATCTTTTATTTCATCTCCCCTCAAGGCACCTAGACAGAGACAAAATTAGCACGTTCCTGTACTATTAGCCTTTAGGATTTAGCTCTTGTACATATAAATCATGACGAGATTTAATTTGCATTCAGATATTATGAGCAAGATTCAGCCTCATGTTCATCCGTGTAACAGGTCTCATGAGAGTCAAACCTTTATTAAATGAATACATCATCACTCTCCACCTCTCCCACTCCAAAGGGCTTGTGAAAGTAACCTTAACCAAGTCCAGCTTTCCCAGTGAAATGATCTGAATCCAGAATCCTTTTGTAGTTTTCCGCATCTGGACGTGATCCATCAGGAATGAATCATTCCAGCAGAATTAAGAGCTGAAGTGTTATGCAGGATTTTATTATTTCTGGACAATTATTTGCATGTCCTAGAGCGCTCAGTGCCTCTAGGCTTTGGGCTCCTAAAGCAGAAGCCACGTAGTCGCATCCATGATAATTAGTTTCACGGTGAGCTAATTGGCATTGCTTTTCATCAGTGCTTAGTCCCCAGGTTGCAAGTGTTAAGTGGAAGGTGTTTGATTTTTCCAGTGTTTTTTGGCTTTCCTGGCTGCCGCATGGGGCTGAGAAGGAATTTTTTTCCCCTCCTGCTGCTATGGGTTGCAGGGGTCTTTTCACCTTTCTCAGGTGCAATGGGTGTTGGCTGCAGCCATGGCTAGGGATTTTGACTGGGATGTGCCAGTGCTCCTACTGGGACAGAAAGAAAGGCTCCTGGGTAGAGGGTCTTGCCCTTCCCCCTAGGGTTAGACTTCACTAGGGAAGAATTTCACCCCATCGTCAGGGACTGAGGTGGGGGGTTGTCTCCTCTGTAACAGGGGCATGGTCTTCTTCCTTGAATCTCTCAAGTGTATTTTAATAAACTATCTCTCTCCATCCAGTGGCAGGACACTGGTGGTATCTTCACCCTCCAGCTTTACTTGTGGCAAATTAAACTGTGTTTTTGATATTCTCGGGCATTGCACCTGGTTGCTGTAGGAAAGGGTTGTACATGCACTTTTAAGAATAGGTTAGATAAATGCTAGTCTAGGCTGGTTTAGATAGGGAGGATCCTGCCTTGAACAGGTTTGGACTTGATGCTCTCCCGATATGCCTCCCAGGCCTGTTTTTCTATGATGCCACCTGAATGCTGCGTGGTTTTTTTTTTAAGTCTGCAGTCTCATTAATAGCCATGGAGATGGAGCAGAACCACTGATCTCAGGTTGTGTATTGATTGCAGCTACATTTGTAGAGAGATCCGGAGGGTGCTGATGGCAGCGGCGATGCTTCCATGGATTGGGCTCAGTCCTACAAACACTTGTGGAAAGTAGTTTCCTCCATGCAAACAGGTGTGCCATCTCCAGGGAGACAGTTTACATAGGGAAATATTACTAATTTCCAAAAGCATTTCTGGGACTGAACCTGTATTCAGATTCTAATCTCAAACCAAATCCTGCTCCCCGCTATTCACTTGAAATGCAGCCCTTCCCCCTAGAGAAAAGTTAGTGAGATTTGACCTTTCTTAGACGATGAAACTATCATACTTATATGACAGATCATTCTTGGTGGCTAAAGCAGTTCATTAGGATTGCCTGAAATTTTATATTGAAGCTGCCTAGCATATTCTTCTACATCACGTAATCTCTTTTTCTTCCATTGTCACGTTAAGTGCAGCCCTGAAATTACGTTTCTCATGTGAATTTTCACATGATTATACATTCAAAGTTCAAACTGCTCTGTTTCTACCCACAGAAATGTTAATGGCCCAAAAAACTTTTTTTTTCCCCCTACAGCAAGGTTGTTTCATCAGTGAAGATTATTAGCATTTTACATTTTAAAAAAAAAAGAATGCAAATTGTATACGCTTCCTGAAAAATGGAACAAAGGTGCAACTCAAACCTGTGAATGGGCTTGAAATGTTGGTGAAATCATAACTTATTTGCCAACAAATTTTATTCAAAGGCCTTTTGATTAAATCTCAAAACAAACTTCCTAACTGTAAGAACATTAGGATAAAGGAACAAGCTACCAGGGAAGCTACAGATGCTCCTTTACAGGAGATTTTCAAGAAGGGTCTGGCTAAGCTTCTGTCTGAGTCTTCGGGCATACAACACCCTGAATTCTTGTAGGAAATTGGACTCTCTCACCCCTGAGTGCCTTCCAATTCATTTCATGATTCTATGGTTTGAATGGTGTCTAGATCACAGAATCATAGCATTGGAAGGTAGCTCAGGAGGTCACTTCTAATCCAACTCCCTGCTCAAAGCAGGACCATACCCATCTAGATCATCCCAGCCAAGACTTCATCTATCTGGGTCTTAAAAACCTCCAAGGATGGAGAGTCCACAAACCCTCTGGTTAGCCTGTTCCAGTGCTTTACTACCCTCCTAGTGAGAAGGTTTTTCCTAATATCTAACCTAAACTTCCTGGGTTCAACTTGAGCCCATTGCTCCTTCTTCTGTCACCAACCCACACTGAGAACAGTCCAGCTCCATCCTCTTTGCAACCCCTTTGCAGGGAGTTGAAGGCTACTATTAAATCCCCTCTCAGTCTTCTCTTCTTTTATACAGGTGCCCCTTTAATTTTTTGCAAATGCTTTTAAACTATTTTAATCAACAATCCCGTCCATAAAGTTGTTCATCAGAAATGAACGTAAGAATATTGCTGCTAAAATTTGTAGATGATAACAACTGTTGAGCATGGTAAATAATGGTGGGACAGTCACTTATAGTCCTATCTCAATGGCATAGTAAGGCAGACTTGTTTGAAAATTATGTATTTTCATGCGGCCAAAGAATGCTTGTATATCAAGGAACAAAGGACACTTAAAAGTTGCAGGACTATATGTTAGAATATAGTGTCTTTCAAAGGAACTTTAGAAATAAAACTTGACAAGCAATTCAACATGAACTCACAGAAAATATGTTGTAGCTAAAAAAGTCAAGCCTGATCTGAGAAAGAACATATTGAGGCAGCAAGAGGGCACAGCAGCCCCCCTGGCTCTCCAGGGACCTAGCAGATCTCCTGAGGCTAAAAAGAAAGGCCTACAAAGGATGGAGGATGGGAGTCACCTCCAAGGAGGATTATTCTGCACTGGTCCGGTCCTGTAGGGAGCAGACCAGGAAAGCCAAGGCTGCAACTGAACTCTAGCTAGCTTTGAGCATCAAGGACAATAAAAAGTCCTTTTTCAGATATGTGGGGAGCCGGAGGAAAAGCAGGGGCAACATTGGACCCCTGCTGAGCCAGATGGGGCAACTGACAACTGACGCCCAGGAAAAAGCCAACCTATTAAATAGGTACTTTGCGTCGGTCTTTCATCAGTCCCATGGGACGCCCATGCCCACTACGGGACAGGGAAGTCCGGGTGAGGGTGATCCCCTGCCCTCCATTAATGCTGACTTTCTGAAGGAACATCTTGAGAAGCTGGATACCTTCAAGTCAGCCGGCCCTGACAATCTTCACCCCAGGGTACTCAAGGAGCGGGCGAGCATCATAGCCCAGCCTCTAGCACGGATCTTTGAAAACTCTTGGCGCTCTGGTGTAGTGCCCGAAGACTGGAAGAAGGCCAATGTGGTGCCTATCTTCAAGAAAAGGAGGAAAGTGGATCCGGCTAACTATAGGCCCATCAGCCTGACTTCTATCCCGGGGAAGATCTTAGAAAAGTTTATTAAAGAGGCCATCCTTAATGGACTGGCCGACGCCAACATCTTAAGGGATAGCCAGCACGGGTTTGTTGCGGGTAGGTCTTGCTTGACCAATCTCATTTCCTTCTACGACCAGGTGACCTATCACCTGGACAAGGGAGAAGAGATTGATGTCATATATCTTGACTTCAAAAAAGCCTTCGATCTGGTGTCCCATGATCGCCTCTTGGAGAAACTGGCCAATTGTCGCCTTGGGTCCTCCACGATCCACTGGCTGGAAAATTGGCTCCGGGGTCGGACCCAGAGGGTAGTAATCGATGGAAGTCACTCATCGTGGTGTCCTGTGACCAGTGGGGTCCCCCAAGGCTCTGTCCTTGGACCCATACTGTTCAACATCTTCATTAATGATGTGGACACTGGAGTCAGAAGCGATCTCTATTTGAGCTGCTGCAGGCACAAGTGCTTGCATGTGTGCATGCGCCCACCCACATTAACCTGCCACATGTAGCATGGGCATTCCCCGGGGACAAGTAGCAACAACACAAGGTGTGCCCTTGTTACTTGTCCGTGGGAAAAAAAATGTCTTCACTCATCTGGCTTGCATCCATAGATGCTTCTCAAGCAAATCCCGGGACGTCATTCTCCCCCTGTACTCGGCCTTAGTGAGGCCGCAGCTGGAGTACTGTGTCCAGTTTTGGGCTCCACAATTCAAAAAGGATGTGGAGAAGCTTGAGAGAGTCCAGAGAAGAGCCACGCGCATGATCAGAGGTCAGGGAAGCAGACCCTACGATGACAGGCTGAGAGCCCTGGGGCTCTTTAGCCTGAAAAAGCGCAGGCTCAGGGGTGATCTGATGGCCACCTACAAGTTTCTCAGGGGTGACCACCAGCATCTGGGGGAACGTTTGTTCACCAGAGCGCCCCAAGGGATGACGAGGTCGAATGGTCACAAACTACTTCAAGATCGTTTCAGGCTGGACATAAGGAAGAATTTCTTTACTGTCTGAGCCCCCAAGGTCTGGAACAGCCTGCCACCGGAGGTGGTTCAAGCGCCTTCATTGAACACCTTCAAGATGAAACTGGATGCTTATCTTGCAGGGATCCTATGACCCCAGCTGACTTCCTGCCCTTTGGGCGGGGGGCTGGACTCGATGATCTTCTGAGGTCCCTTCCAGCCCTGATGTCTATGAAATCTATGAAATCTATGAGGTAGGGTGACCTTATGTCTGTGTATGCCAGCAATTCTCAGCCAGGGTACTGCAGCACCCTGGGTAGGGAGCATGAAATCCTTTTAAGGGTGATACAAGGTGCCTTGCAATATTAGCAATGTTATGTGTGCAAACATCACAAGAATTCACAAGATAAACCCAGAGATTTCAAAGACGAATCAGTCAGTTCAAACACATACTGACCTGTTGCAGCCTTTCCGAATTCTTCACAATAGAAGAATTGGTCCATTGTTTTCCCATAGTAAAAAATGAGCTCAAGGTAAGAGCTGGCACTTTCTGGGGGGACCCTGAGTCTAATGAGGGGTGCCTTGAATCTAAAAAGGTTGAGAACCACTGGTGTATGCCAATGAGACCATTAGTGAAATACTAGGTGGTTTTCTGGAACCTGTCATTCAAAGAAAGAAACTGAACAACTGAAAAGTGTTCAGCAAAGAGCTATCAGGAGTGATTCAAGATTGGGAAAACCTGCCTTATAATGAGAAACTATAAAAAGCTCAATTTAGTTTATGCAAGAACAGGCTAAAAGATGACATAATCACAGCCTGCAAGTACCTATATGGCGAAAAGATTTCCAACCATCCCTTTTGCTATCAGAAAGGTGAGCATCAAGAACCAATGGTTGGAAGCTAAAAAATTAAACAAATTCGAACAAGACAGAATATTTAAGTTTGAGGGCAATTAATTAGTAGAATAATTTACTAAGGGCAGTGATAGATTCACCATTTCCTGAAGTATTGTAATCAAGACTGGATATCTTTCTAAAATATATGTGATAACTCAACCAGAGGTTAAGTGCTTGCGAGATTCACTTAGTGAAATTCCATAGTCTGCATTATACAAGAGGTCGGGCTACATAAGCATAGCGGTTCCTTCTGGCCTTCAAATCTGTGAATCTTTTACTATTCACAAAAAATGAATGCATAAGGTGTGGCGGGCCAGTAGGGGGCACTCCTGCATTGAGCCACCCACCTTATTGTGCCCCACCACCCTCCAGGCTCTCAGTGCCTCCCTGGGGGCACCTCACGTCTGGCCAACCCCCCTCCTGGAGCACACCCACTAGCCGGGGGGTTCCACTGCCACCACCCAGAGCTGGGCTTCATTCTGACTCTGCACACCCTGGGAAACAATCCTCGTAGCCCTCAAGGGTACTTGATTCACTTCAAGAACTTGGGATGCTTCCCTCAGTCAGAAGCACAAGTAGTGGTCTCCCTTAGTCAGCCGAACCAAGGGGACCCCAAGGCATAATCTAGACCCACTCCCAATGAGTCTCCCATACTAGATACAAAGAAGAATTTTATTGGTTACAAGGAGTAGGGTTGGAATAGGGTACAGGGTAGAGCAATATCAGAGAAATCCCACAGAGCAAACAGGGTGGCTGGGTAACCTTTGATCATGCATCCGAGTTACTGCAAGCTATATATGTAGTTACATCTCAGGTAGCTTACTCACTAGTGTCATCCAGAGGCAGGTGGAGATCCCTCTGGAGGCAGGCAGTTCCTTGATCATGAGTTTTGAGAGAGAGAGCAAGTTTCAGATGGTTCAGCTCTTCTCCTTTGCTGAGTCTTCCTCATGGCTGCTGCCCCCACCTCCTGGGCAGTCCTTAACTTATATAGCCCTTGTGACCTCATTTACCTGATCCAATGGAGGCCCTCACCTGTTGGCTGTCAGTCAACCAATTTGAAATGCATCACTAGTTGCTGGGCAGACTGGCAGTTCCTAGCTCCCCAGGGAGCAAGCCCCTCACCCAGGTATGTGATGCCAGTCACGTAGGCAGAGGGAGCAGGTTTCCCCCTTCCCTCAGGAATGTATCCAGCTCAGGTTCCCTAAAGAGATAGAGTAAGGTGTGTACCCTCTGCTGGGCCCATCCTAACCAAATTGTCACAGAGCAGACTTTTTGGGAAGAAACACAGGTGGCCTTCTGCCACACAAGGAACAAAAAAACCACAACCTAGCTTAACCAAAAAAAATCACATCTATATTTGCAGAAGATGTTTTTCAGCAGTCGCTCCTTCTAGTGGTTCATTCATCAGGTTTCATGTCTTTTCCAGCTTAAATCGCATTGTTTATGAAGTACTTTGGTGGAAAGTATACTGTAGCACGTGTCATACGACATGAGGACTATTGTTATAGTCAATGAGGCATGTTCTTTATACAAGAAAAAATTGCTCACCCTTTTCTGGCCATGCAGTATTTTAAATGCATTGTTGAACGCAGCAATATAGTCCATCAAAATGACTATCTAGGTCACAGTCACCTCGTGAAAGAAACAGAAATGATGGGGGTGGCAAAGAAATAGCCAGAACACCATGATTTGAATGCTTTAAAGCAGCACTCTAAACACTTAGGGGGAAAAACAGAGCTTTGAACCTCATTCTTGATTGTCAAATAGACCTTTGAAAAAATAAATGCAGAATGGAAATGTTTTTGGTTTGCACTCCCTTTTTCTTTGGTATCACAACACAACCTATGGAGCAATGAAAACTAAACTGCAGGGAAAGAATCCACTGGTCAAGCGGGGTAGATTATCAGGTTACTTGGTAAGCTGTTTTCATCTCAGATGTTTGTATTATACATGATGACTGCAGAGATATCCAACTTCTGGGCAGCCAGGAGCCACACACCATGTGGGCCTCAGTCTTGGAGGCCACATGAGATAGATTCATAGATTCATAGATGTTAGGGTCGGAAGGGACCTCAATAGATCATCGAGTCCGACCCCCTGCATAGGCAGGGAAGAGTGCTGGGTCTAGATGACCCCAGCTAGATACTCATCTAACCTCCTCTTGAAGACTCCCAGGGTAGGGGAGAGCACCACCTCCCTTGGGAGCCTGTTCCAGACCTTGGCCACTCTAACTGTGAAGAAGTTCTTCCTAATGTCCAATCTAAATCTGCTCTCTGCTAGCTTGTGGCCATTATTTCTTGTAACCCCCGGGGGCGCCTTGGTGAATAAATACTCACCAATTCCCTTCTGTGCCTCCGTGATGAACTTATAGGCAGCCACAAGGTCACCTCTCAACCTTCTCTTGCGGAGGCTGAATAGATCCAGTTTCTCTAGTCTCTCCTCGTAAGGCTTGGTCTGTAGGCGCTTAACCATACGAGTGGCCCTTCTCTGAACCCTCTCCAGGTTATCCGCATCCCTCTTGAAGTGCGGCGCCCAGAAATGCACGCAGTACTCCAACTGCGGTCTGACCAGCGCCCGATAGAGGGGAAGTATCACCTCCTTGGACCTATTCGTCATGCATCTGCTGATGCACGATAAAGTGCCATTAGCTTTTCTGATGGTTTCGTCACACTGCCGACTCATGTTCATCTTGGAGTCCAAGATCCCTTTCCACTTCCATGCCACCCAGCAGGTCATTCCCTAGGCTGTAGGTGTGCTGGACATTTTTCCTCCCTAGGTGCAGCACTTTGCATTTCTCCTTGTTGAACTGCATTCTGTTGTTTGCAGTTGTGAGATGTGGGCTGCAGACAGAAAGCCACTCATGGCATGGGCACCCCTCCCCGCCCCGGCCTCTACCCTGCCTTTTAAGTAGTCTGGTTTCACCCCCTCCAGCCACACATGCAACCTGGAATCCCTCCCCTCTGGGCCATGTACTCCCCTGCAGTGCAGGCAGCTTGGCCCTTGTCTTCCATGTCTAGCATGAGTAGCCCAGTACCCTCCTCTACCACAAATGCTTCCTGGGCAGCTGAGCCCCTTCTGCTGTGCTGCCCCACTTGCAGGATCAGAAAGTAAAGCCAGAGGAAAGCAAGGAAGCTCAAAGAATATAGCTGCCAGGGCAGGAGCAAGGTGGGGAAAGGAAGAAGTGACAGCCATGCCATGAGCCTACAAATGACATGCTGCACCATGCTGAATTTGTAGCTCATCAAGTCTTTTGGACAAAACCTTTTTGGAAAGGGCCATCCAAACCAGTTGTTCATCACCATCGATCTGGGTCTAACAGTGACTAGCAGGAAGTGGCCTAGAACAGGGGTAGGCAACGGGCTGAAATGACCCACCCCAGGTCAAAAGTAGGTGGGTAGGCACCACTAGTCCCCTGCTTCCACCACCGCTTGTCTCTCCAGTGGCATGGGAAAAGCGCCCACAGCCAATGTTTATCCCCACAGCAGCATGGAGAGAGTGCCCACCAAAGGCAACCCCCGCTGCTGAATGCCACTGAAGACCAGTGTCCGCAAGCTGGATCCAGAGGTTGTGTGGGCCTCATCTGGCCTGTGGGCCATAGGTTGCCAACCCCTGGTCTAGAAAGTTCAAGTTAGTCCTGGTCGACTCACTCAGTTTTGCCAGAAGACCTTGAAAATGATACCATCTTCAACTGCTTCACAAGCACATAAACCAGGAGGCCAAACTCTTCTCTTTTGAAAATCCACTGATATCACCGGAGTCACACCACAGCCTATGCTGGAGGTTCTCCCATATCTATTTCACAGGAACTGGCCTGGGGTCTGGCAGGCATTAAAACTGGTTTCAGGCTGAAAATCAAACCCAAGCAATCCTGAATATATATAAAGAAACACTCTAAAGACGTCATCCAGTTTAATTATGCAGGACCTCTAATGTCATTGAGTCATTGTCACTGCAGAGAGCAAATGCTATATTGCAAATTCTGTTTGTAAGTAATCAATACATCTGGCAGCAAAATGTGTCACGCCCTGGCTAACAAAGTGATGGAAAGTAACCTTTATGAAATAATCCCAGTGCTGTCTGCCTTACCAGTGATCCTTCTATGTTGCCCCCCTTGTAAACCATTTCCAGCTAATATCATATTCATTCACCTATTCTGGAAACAGAATACTAAATTATTTCTAATTTCTGCACCGGTAAAACATTTCTGTTGCTTCCCATAGCTGCCAAGTTAAGTCAACACCGAGCGCTGCTGCTGTGATTTGGGTTTGTTCCCTTTCTGCTCCCACAACAGACAAGGGGGAGGATATAAGAGAAGGGGAGAGGCTGTATGAGAAGATGGAGAGAGAAAAAGAGGGGAAACTAAGAGAGGGAGATAAAAAGACAAATGTTCAGCAGAAAAAGACCCCCTGATTTCTTTTTTATTTCCCCTTTTCACAGGCCCTCAGTGATATCAGGACAGATTCTCCTCCTATTCTGAAATAGTATTACTCTCACATCCATAGGCACGTACAAGTGCCTAGTATACCTAACCCTTTCATCTTCTTATAATGCTTCCTTTATTCCATGCATCCCACTGGCAGAGAGAGGAATTTATATCTGCAATTCCATTGATGACTCCTTATTCATTTCCCAAAATGCTTCCTTTCCTGGGGTTTATCTTTTCATGGGTGAGCAGATATATATAATTCTCTTTTTTAAATTCTCTTTGAGACCACAGTTATACAGCAGGTCTTTTCAGCTTCTTTGTACCTGCAGGGCCCCAGTAGAGAGTCATGGCAAGCTGGTTTTAAAAATGTATCTCCCCATTCCACCCTTAGACCTTTTTGTTATTCGAGTCTGGCGTGCCAAAGGAGTGCACTGGCCTTTCCTTTAGATGTCTCTCACACATATCATCCCCTAATCGATCCATTGTAATGGGTCTGTTACAACTTTTCCATCCCATAGTCAGCTCCTGGTTTTCAACGGTGCTGAGCTGTTATCAAGAAGCTGTGCAGGATGAGAAGGTTTTAAAAGCTCAGACCCAAAGTATCATCCCCGAGTATTTGTGTCTCCCTAAATGCTGCAGACCAATGAACATGGTATTGAGCTAAGAAAAGTTTGCACTGTGGTTCTTCATCCCATATTTTCTAAGCATCCTTGGAGCATTTGACTCAAAGTCGTGCCAAAGGATTACCTTTTGGAGCCACCAAAAAGACGGTGTTGCTGTCTTTCATTCTAGACGTAGAGCGCCTGCTCCGGAGAGGTAAAGCTATTTACAACCCAGTAAATATTTGCCATTGTTAGAAATTCTCTGTTATTTGTTTCAAATGATGTTGCCATTTTTAAAGCAAATATCAGTCACAGGGATGGAAAGATATAATGTTTCCATAAAGGTATAATGTTTCCATAAAGACACAAAATGTGGTATACTGGGAGGGTTGGGGAAATGCCCGGCTGAAGGAAGCCACAGTAAAGGACTGGCGTAGGACAGCACAAAACAATGTTTTTCATATTCTGGTCTCAGCATGCGATTTGGGATGAAAGAGTCTCGGAGTCTACACTTGGGTTCGCTAACAGATTGTGGCAGATGTGCTGCCCTGGGCAGTGATGCATATAATTTTCTCCAATTAAAATAATTACATCACTGGTGATCAATCATCGTGCTTATAAAAATAACTAAGAATCCCTCATCCATAGACTCTGAATGACCACTTAAGCCTTTCTGTCAAAGAGATATGATAATAGCCATTGCTGTCCAGAGCAATTATTTCTGTGTCTCACTTCTATCAAAAAGTCTTATATCTCGGCTTCCTGATAATCTCCTCGGCCAATATTATGCAGCAATATCACTTAGGGACTATGCAAAGTCCTAGTTGATGTAGGCCAGAGCTATAGCCCTGACATACTAGAAGTTGGTCCAGACCCCAGAATCAGCCAGCAACTGGGAATTGAATATTGGCTAAAGCCTCTATACCATGCTGGTATAGGATGATCGATCATCCTTCTGTGAATCAGGTAACGCCTCTTGCTACAGCTGCAGAAGCATGTGCTTCAGCTCCAATCCAAATTGATGTTGTGTTGTTCTCGCCCTTAATGGATATCTGACCTTTTGGGCTGAAGAGTCAAGATAGCCAAGCCGTGTCGCCACTTTGAGTACCTTCCATGGCTTGCCCATATTAACCTCACGGACTACAAGAATTGGGCTAACCTTTTGATATGCTGCACTGTTATCTGACTTCAAAGGTCTGCACTATTCTACACCAGCAGAGAATTTGGGCCACCGGGCCAACGAAGTTGCCTTCAGCCATTAAGTCATATATTCAAGGCAATAAAATCAGACAGGGACACGCTGTTTATAAAACTTACATTAGCATCAAGGTCTTAAGGGTTATCCATCTGCCAAATCTGCAGTGTTTCTGATTTTTTATTTAGCGATAACTCTAAAATTATCTAGTAAGCCTTCAAAAGACTACTATGAATCACCCCCGTGATGATACATGAACAGAACACATTTGAGGTTTCCAGGTGACGCCTATTATTTATTTAAAATCTTTCATTCCAGGTAAAGAAAGGGGGGGGAGTATTTTCCCAAAATAACATATCTCAGATTTTCAAATTTTCTGACCTCCAAGAGTATATTGGATATAGATGTATAATTATGTATATTTAATCCTCAAAGTTTGTGGAAAAAAGCTCTCTGCATTTGAGAAACTTCAGGGGGATCTTTTAACGGAACTGATATGCCAAAATCAGACTTACAAGCAATAGACAGTCATACTTACAGGGTCTCTGCCATAGCTTTATAAGAAAACCAGGCTTATGCAAGCTATAAGAGGGATATCACTCTGAGTCTATGAAAATCAGCCAGAAAACTCCCAATGATTTCAACACAGGACTGGAATTTTTACTTAGGTCTTCCCCCACTTTATTTCTTTTTCTCCATTTCCACTTTGCTGCTTTTTAAAAAGAACCATAGAGACATAGTTAACAATAATGCATTGGGCCATCTCCTCAATTTAAATCAGTATTAATTCCACCGATCTCAAAAGAGCAATGCTGGTTTTCACCCCAATCAGCCAGATTTTTCTTGGAGCTTTTCGAAGTGTAACCCGGGTGGCGGCCCAATTGTTGCCACCTCTGCCCAATATCAGGGATGGTGTGGTGAGAGTGGGGCAGGGCTTCCGACCAGCACCAATTGACTTTCCAGCCAGCCCCTGATCCCCACAGAGCAGCCCGTAATCCCAAGAAGGTCTAACACTTAACTGATTGAACTATTTACACTTCATTTACAAAACAAGAGTAATAGGAAAGGTTAGTTACAAGTGAACTTAAACGGCATAACCAGAATCACAAAACAAACCCGAATGCATTAGTCAACCCTTGACTCAAGACCCACGGGTAGGGGAACCAGCAGCTTTCAGCCACTGCTGAGGTGCTGCCACAAGGAAGCAAGGTGCTCACTCCCAGCAGCTCCAACAGGCTTCCCAATAAGCGACAGACTGCAACAAGTTCAGCTTTTCTGGTCTGCAGCAATCAAACTCGATCAAACCCCAACCAACACAAAAAGGCTGAAGGGTGACCCTCCGTGGCATCCCAAAAGGCAAGCAACAAGCAACAGAGTAGGCTCCTGCAGCAATCAGCATGACCCAAGCACAAAGCTCAGGGACTCCATCCAATGACAATCAGCTGCAGAATAAGGGACAAGACTGAGTCCCCTCTGGGCTGGCTCAGAGGTCACCGGCACTGTTCCTAGCCCAGGGTAAGTATCTCCAGCCGATCTGGTGAGCCCACATTGGCAGTCTGTTACAGAAGTATTTTGTAAACTGCAGCTACCGTCACTGGGAACACGGTTGTCCACTTCAGTTAGGCTGTAAATACGAATCTCCAGATGCCTGATTACTGGATTATTCCAGTCCTAGAGCAAAGTCCTCAGAAGAATATGACATCTGTTATGGAAAACTCGCATTGTTATCCCTTCCATACTCGAGCATCTCCCCAATGTTGCATCAGTCCCTACAACGTTGCCTCCACAAGGTCTCCCTTTTATTTTTGTAATATCATAAATGATGAGGCTCGCAGCAGTCCTGTAGAACAGCGGGCAGCAATGGTTTTTAGGCTGTGGGCTGGAAATGATGTAGCTCATGTCAAAGGCAAGGGCTAGGACCCAGCTGCCTCCACCGTTTTCCCCTAATGGGGAGAGTGTCTGCAGCTGGTGGTTGTCTCCATGCCAGCACAGGGAGCGTGCACACTACCAGCACTTTTTCCGGAGGTGGCACAGGCAAATGACTGCTGCCAAAGCCCCCCATTGCCCCACATCTGGGGCCCAGATCAAATGGCTCAACAGGCCAGATCTGGCCTGCAGGCCACAGGTTGCTTTCCCCTGCCCTAGCGAGACTATTCCAGCACATTTTTTGATCCTCTATAAATAAAAGGATCCATAATTACTTCACTAAGGAAAAAAAATCTTACTGAACAAAGCAGTCCTATAGTCCTGGTGGACTAATTACATGCACTAAAACGCACGTGTAGATGGTGACAGGGGTTGGCTGAGACACAAGGATGCTATAGTCTAGGGGCTGCCTGCTACCTAGCCCTGCACTGTAGCACCCTTGAGCCCCAGCCAGCACCTCCACCCTCCAGTGGTGCCCCCCTGAGCCTGGGGCTAAACCCCAAGTCCCCTGCCAGCCTGGAGCTGCTCTGCCCCGGCTCAAAGTGCTGTGGTCCCAGGCACATGTGTAAAAGCTGCACCCGGGAGCAGTTGACTCCGGCGCAAACTGAGCCGGACTTTATTTCATCGCACTAATAGCATGTGTAGATGCATCCATTGTGGACGGTCTTGCCATCCTCTGTAGTGGCGGGCATAGCCCTCATCCCTGGATCTCTTAAGAGCATTTTAACAACCTTGGCAGTGGTGAGACAGTGACAACCCTCGTCCCTTTGCTTTATCTTGGCAGGTTAGGGTATTTTTGAGCAATATGACTTGTAGGTGTGCAACAGGGTGATTGTGTAGTTTTAGGAATGTCAAGGATCAGTAATTAGTCAAGGATTTGTATAGGATGGTTTGGATAGGGATGATCTTGCCTGGAGCAGGGGGTTGGATGAGGTGACCCCCAGAAGTCCCTCCAGCCCTACTTGTCTGTGATGCTATGATTTTTTTCCCATAGGGTGCTTTGGCACTGTGGTGTGTTGGAGGGGTTGGAGGAAACAATCTTGCCCTGTGTTAGTAATCCCAGGGTGACCGTATGATGCTATGAGGATCAGGAATACGTAAAAAGAGTACCAGGGAGTTTCTTATTTGGTCTTCTAAAAGTATCTGATTTAATAGTTACAGCGAACTGAACACAGCACATGACTTTCAGTTTGGAACAGAGTCAACACCAAGCTCCAAACTAGAGTAATTCATTAATCTGTTCAAAGCAATTCCTCAGTCAGGCTAAATGCTTTGGGATAAATCATGTGCAGATGACATTCATTACCTAACCTGAGTTTCTGAAGAGCCCCGATTAGATCAGTTACAGAATTATTCTTACACTTTAAATGGAAATAAGATGACTTTTAAATCACCATCAGGGCAATATCTTTGAGAGGATGGCTGGTTTATATGTCCAGCATCCTACATACTAACTGATCTATGAGTCATCCTGCCTCCCACCTTATCTTCACGGCACCACACAATCCAGGGAGCACAATCACATCCAAAGGTGATTTTACACCTATTGCCTGCACAGAGGATAAATTGAGGCAAAATCTGGACTGTCATCTTTGGCGTGTTATGAAAGTCTTATTTATTTGAAGAGTCTGATTTGCAGTTAAAAAAAATCTGCCAGGATAAAATAAACCTGCCTTCTTTCCACGACCGTGTTGCCCTTTCAAGTATGAGACTCACGTCCCTAATATAGTCCAGGTGCTAGTGCTGCCTCTGTCCAAAGGAAAAGGGGCGCTCACAAGTTTGCAAGGTGACGCACGCTTGGTTTTCATCTTTGCAAGTGAATTCAAGGTCCCATCCCACCCTCTGAAGTCAGTGACAAAATTCCCATTTTCATCAGCGACGTGGGATGAGCATCATACTACTGAAGGGAGTAAAGCACTGCTAGCAATGGCATATGGCAGGTAGTGTGCAAGCTTTCTCGCCCAGTGCTCGTAGCTGCCAATGCACTTTCTGATCTGCGCTGTCTCAGCTCTTCCGGGAAGCTTCTCCCAGGCAGATCCTCCCCTGTGCCTGGTACACAAAGACCAGGATTTTATTCCCAGCTGCATTACTCTCAAGCCAGATGCATTCCAGTGACTGGTCCCTCTGGTTTTACACCACTGGAATCCAGAGCAGAATCCAGCCCAATTAGGATGGGGAAAGGCTTTCTTCCTATGCTACCTCTTGTACCCAGAGGCCCTGTTCCCTTTCCCTTCTGCTGCCTCCCAGACCATGTATCCATTCCCCTTATGCCCCCTTTGGCTTGTACTTGACCCAATCCCATGGTTGGTTCCCCTGGAATGCAATACACTTTGCTATTTGCTGCATTCATTTGTATTGCCTAGTTTGGTACTTCTTAAATAAAACCCTTGATTTTATTTAAACGATCTCTGTTGGTCATTATGAGAGTAGGCAGGCACTTGGGCATGAGCCATGCAGAAAATCAAAGTGCTTTCGAGAGAGGCGGTGATATAATGTACATCCATGTCAGCCGGGTGCCCATAGGCTTTCTCTGCCCATGGAGACCAGCAGGTCCAGATGCCCAGCGCATGAGGAAGGCAATGCCAGAGTCTTGCATGCTAGCAGTGTACAACAAAGCTTCCCGTAGAAAGTCCTGACTTGGCTTGTAACTGCCCCACAAGCTCGCTTCACTACCAGTAGTTGGTTAGAGCCCATGCTGATTGTCATTGCCAGGCACAGCAATGTCCCCACTAATGCCCCCTCTTGCCTCTCTAGACCCTAGTCCACTACCTGAGCCCTGATCCTAGCTGCTCAAAACACTGGGCAATTCTCTTGGCTGCTCCGTCCTCCTTGCCCAGGACTTGCCCCTGTGCTCACCATTGGGAAAAATGCAGCAAACCATCAAAATCTTGGGTAGGCATCCATCAGATAGATGCCTCTACCCTCACACTGAGCACCTGCCCACTGGTCTTGCTCATTGTCATCCTGCCTAGCTGGAAGCTGAACAGTTCCTGCTCCTCGCTCTGGTCAAGATGCCCGAGGTGCATCATGAGATTTCATAGACGTTAGGGCTGGAAGGGACCTCGAAGATCATCAAGTCCAGCTCCCCACCCCAGGGGCAGGAAGTCAGCTGGGGTCAAAGGATGCCAGCAAGATAAGCATCCAAACATTTCTTGAATGAGTCCAGAGTAGGTGCCTGCATCACTTCTGGAGGGAGTCTATTCCAGGTCTCGGGGGCTCGGACAGGAAAGACATTTTTCCTTATGTCCAGCCTAAAACGGTCTCTGAGGAGTTTATGACCGTTGGTCCTTGTTTTCCCTTGGGGTGCTCTGGTGAACAGCTGTTCTCCCA
Organism: Alligator sinensis; assembly: GCF_000455745.1. Lineage (NCBI taxonomy): Eukaryota > Metazoa > Chordata > Crocodylia > Alligatoridae > Alligator > Alligator sinensis. The sequence goes on from NW_005842700.1 coordinate 203,685, forward strand.
GATCCTGATGCACACCCCTTAGGTACTTATAAGCAGCCACTAGGTCCCCCTTGAGCCTGCGCTTTTCCAGGCTGAAGATGAGATGAGATGTTTCATGAGGTGCATCAGCAATGGCTAGACTAAGTATTAGCATGCGCACAGGGATGGCACCCTCAGTCTCTATGTTAGGGACAGCACTAGAAAACATCCTTGTCCCTCCTGGAAAACCAAAATGGAGTTGTGGAAAATGTATAATAGTTTCCTATATAGTCCTATGTTCTGTATATAGTGCCCAAACCAAAATCTTGTCTCAAACCTTGGCTTGACACCCTGCCAACCGGACTAATACCTGGCTTTGACCTGGCTTCTGGTAAACCCCTTACTCTTGTTACTACTTGTTGCTCCTGATTTCTTGTTCCCTGGGACCTGTTTACTAAGTTTCTAGCACTATCTTTGTTCCCGGTTCCTGCCTGTTGACCCCACTGCCCCAGACTGCCTTGCTGTGCTGTGGTTTAGCTTGGTGACCACCCGTGCCCCAGCTGTAAGCCTGATGCCTCTTTTGTGAATCATCCATGCTACTCACATCTTTCTTTGGAGATTGCCAGTGTAAATACTCACCAAGCCCAAAGCTCTTTTTCTTGTGAAAATTGAAAAGAGACTAACAGGAGTAATACAGGTGGAGCAAAATCAGCAGGGCTAAATGGTAAAAAGCAGCAGGCTGCTTGCACATCAGCTGCAAAAAAAAAATAAAAAAATGAAAACTCCCAGTCTCTAACACCATGAATTCCCAGAAGGGTAATAATTATGCACCCAAGAAAAAATAAGAAAGGAGCATGCACCAAATGATCAGGCTGCCTTTCAGCAAGCGAGGATTTCCTGCACACCACTGGAAACATTTTTTTTAAAAGGTAGTAGTGACCACAAGGTATGCACTGTCCTGAGTTATCTTCACGGGAGCAGGAACCTGCAACTGTGACAGTCAGGTCTAGATTGTAGATTTGCAGATTTAAAGGCCAGAGGGGAGCACAACATGGCCTGACACTAGCCAGGTGGCTTAACCAAATGCTTTCTGCACTGAGCCCCTATTGCTTGCCCTGTGAAATATTTCTGCCGTTAGTCAAGATGCTTTAATCTACCTGTATCATAAGCACTGATTTGCTGGTACAGTGGAACTGACTGCACTGAAAAAATACTATCAGCCATTTTTCGTTTGTCCTAAATGAAATCTGCTATGTCAAGCAAGGCTTTTCCTGCTCTTCCTCATGCTGGCACTGCAGCAGCAGCACAGCAATATTAAATTATTACAAACAACTGGCAGATACCAGAGAGCTCTTCCGCTCTCTTCCCTGCAGCACACTGTAGCTTTGGAGGCTTTAGGTCTTCTCTACAAAAGGTCTTAATAGTAACACAGGGACACAGCCGGGCCCCCAGGGTACAGAGGCAATGGCAAGATACGGTTGCTGCATGATGGCAATCCTCCTTTTTTTGCCACCCCCTCCCATTTTCTCTCCCCCCAGTTCAATGCCCAGGGTACTTGCCCCACTTGCCCTCCCTTTGTTACACCACTAGGTCTTAGGTTTGTTAGAGGAGGTTAGCTGTATTATAGGCTAGGGTGTGTAGGGGGAGGTGTAGAGGGCCATGTGGGATTTCACATCTATGGCCATTTATACACACCACTAAATTGGCCTTCAAGGCGGCTTATTGCCCTTTTGCACCGCATTAGTGGTGCAGCTGTTTGCATTTGTCAGCAGTGTAATTCCCTTTAATGGCATGGCTGTTTGCATGTGTTGGCGTGTAATGCATGTTCAATGACTCTGGGGCACATTAAATGACTTGGGGATGCAGACAAATAAAACATCTCCAAGGTAGTATTGTTTGCCGCGGAGGGAAGTACCGGCCTGTGGGCAGCTCAGGGGGTCCTGTGCAGGGAGGCTCCACTGAAGGGGAAAAAGAAATTAAAGCAGCGAGCCTGATTTTTTTTTCTCCCTAAAGCCTGCCTGCCTGAGCTCCACGGGGGCCCGGTGCTTCCCTCTGTGGCTGCGGTGCCCTCTGGGACCGCTTGAGCCAGGTACTTATGGGTGGGTGCCACCTGAGGGGCACTGCAGCCACCGCAGAGGGAAGCAGCAGCCCTTCCGCAGCTCAGGGACCACTCAGCTCGCCCTCCCCTCCCCACCCCCAGAGAGGCAGGTAAGGATCAGGCCTAACCCCAGTGTACATACCACAGGGTTTTACTTCACCCTAAAGTGAAGCGGTGCTTTTGAAGACCCATTGCTTCAATTTAGAGAGAATTAAACGGAAGTAAACCCCCGTGGTGTGTACAAGTGCCCTATGATATGGTTACCTGAATTTGCTGGGGGTTGGGCTCAGGGTGTGCCCACATCATAGCAGCAGTACATCCCAGCTAGGATGACCCCAAGGGTTTTGCACTGGTGCATCCAGTCGCTCCCACATGCATGCTCCAAACCCAGATGTACACCAGTCAGGCCATTTCAGGGTGTCCCCAACCATCGCTCTCAATCACGTCACAGACCAAGATCTCAAGAGAAGCCCAGGTGGCCCCTTCCAGTCCTGTGCTTTCTCTGAGCTATCTTCCCAATAAATATTCATGCCTGATATAAACACTTCCTGTGATGGGGACTCCATCACCTCCTGAAAACTGCTGTTTGAATGTTTAGTTACCCTTACTATTAAAAATATTCGCTTTACTCCTAGTCTGAAGTAACCCCTGAATATCAGATTGTCTTTTGCTCATGAACTGAAAACAGCCATTTTCCCTTAGAAATCTCTCCCCTGCTCAAACCACCCCCAAACCTTCTCTGGAATACTTTAAATAGAGCGAGTTTATGAGTCTCTTACTGCAAGGTGTGATTTAGTCAAACTTTGTTGGAGCACTTTTCTGAATCCTTTTTTTAGCAATCTCCTTGAAGTAGGAACTCTAAACCTGAACGTCATTTGCTAGGCTGGTCTCATTCATATTGGGCATGTCTACATATGTGCATTTACTGCACAGTAACTGAAACTACTGAGTGGTATGGGTGCGCATCTACACGTGCACACTCATATTGCGCAGAAAATATGGTGACTTACACTGACTTGAGTGTAAATTTATGCAGGTATCAAATTTAGGCCCAATTAATTACAGTGTAGTAATGCACGTGTAGACGCCTTACTGTGCAGTAACACTGTGTGTGCGGACTGACTTGGGACTGACTTCAAACCCAAGTCAGTCCACAGACAGCATTAAATGTGCCCTAACGCTTACACATGTAGACACCAGCCTATTCCCACTTACTGTGGAGTAATTTACTGCACAGTAAATTTCAGCCAGCGTAAATGCACATATAGACATACTCACTGTGTGCCAAGGTATTCTACAAATACTTGATATTATCTCATGTATAAATCCAAGGATCACTTAGCTATCTCACTGGCTGCCTGAGCGAGCCCAGCTGGCTTTCTGCCATTATATGTAAGTCCTTTCCCCATCTTATGTGGAATGCGAAGATCGTCCTACCAGGACATGTGCTTATGAAAAATTATATAATTCACACTACAGAGTAAGTTCAGCCGGGTGAAATCAGTTTATGCTTTCTCTGTGGCGCTGACCCTATTTTTTCACATGGAAGTAGAACTGAAAGACAATATTGCCATGCGGAAAAAGCTATTGGACATAGACTACTAGAAAGGAAGAAAAAGCGACCTTCATGTCAGCATTAAACCAGTTGGCTGTCCACACCTCCTAGTGTGATCATTTCACTATGAAAACTCCCTTGGACAGAATATGAAACTTGAGGACAGTGGCACAGTAAAAATATTTTATATGGCTTCCTGCAGTCCCCCTGCCTGTCTAGACAAAATCTATTTATATTTGCCTGGTTCTTAATTTAGACAAATAAATATGTCTCAATAATAATCCAGTCCTGCAAGGCATAGATCCTGTTTCCACTGATCTTGCAACCTGAGTGGTCTCCTCATGCATTGTTGGGCAGCCACAAAGAGGGCATTCCCCAACAAAATGACCCCCAAGGAATACGGGATACAGAGAGGAACTATCCGAAAGCACATCATTTGTTCTTTGTATCAATAAGCAATGCATTGGGACTGGGCATTGAAGGTTTTAAAGGCAAAGAGATGCTTTGTGATTGTCAGAGGTACAGAAAAGGAAATCAAGGGTGATTAGTGGTATGGAGGGGCTTCCATATGAGGAGAGACCAAAGAGGACAGGCCTCTTCAGTTTAGAAAACAGATGCTTGAAGCAGGACATGATAAAGGTTTACAAAATATTAAATGGCGAAGAGCAAGTCAATAGGGATTTTATTATTTAGTCTCTCTCACGCAATCCAAGAACTAGGGGTCACAAAATGAAACTAGTAGGTAGTAAGTTTAAAACTAATGAAAGGAAGTTCTTTTTCAACCAGCGTGTCATTAAAGCGTGCAACTCGTTGCCACCACATATTGTGGAAGCTGTACTTTAGCCAGGTTCAAAAAGGGATTGGACGCATTCTTGGAGGAAAGGGGCATTAGTAGCTATTGAGCAGGGGCATTAGGGGCACAGCCTCTGAATCAAAACTTCCTAGACTTTTTGCTGGAGGCTGCAGAGGAACAGTGGAAAAAAGTCCTGGTCCAACCCAGTTCGCTCTCCATCTCAGCATCCACTCTTGGCCATTGCGTGATGCAGGATACTGGGCAAAATAGGCCAGTGTTTTAACCCAGTAAATGGCAGTTTTTCTGTTCTTTTAAGAGAATAAAGCATCATTCTATCCAGCCCACTAGCCAATGACAGAGAGGAAAGTATAAAACCATAACACAGTGCCTCTCAGTCCTGACTGGCTCAGGAGACGCATCTTAATCAAAGAGCTGCAGGACCATATACACCATGAGATGAATTGCAAGTGCACTGCAGTTCATAAAGGGGTAGGGAGAGGAATATACTATAGTCTTCAGTGTGTTGCATTACTTACAAATGCAGGAAAGGCCTATCCAAGGTATGCTGGTAAGAGCAACAAATGACAAATCGAAAAGCCGTTTAGGGCCCTACGGCTGTACTCTGAGTATTGCTGCCGTAATAGAATTCACTGAAATGTATTGTATCTTGTACTGTCATGGGAAGAAATTTCTTCTTGACCCCAGAGAGGATCAGCTAAAGCCCCAAAGCCTGAGGCCTCATAGCTTAGCAAGTTCCCAAGAAACCAGGAGTTATTTGTATGAGTAACGATAACATCTGAAATTTGCTAAGATATTCATTGCAAAGGCTATTCCCCTCGATAATACCCTCAGCAGCAACCTTGCTAATTCCTGTGCACTGAATTTTGCAAAAGCCCTGTTCACCCTCAAAGTCCATGTGAGTTCCTGGTGCTTTTCTGGTAAATCTGGCCCTGAAATTTTTCATTTTCCTTCTGTGATACATTTGAGCATCTCTCACCCAGAAGTCAAGGGTGATGCCACAGGAGTACAAAGGGCAAGGCTCTTAACTGCTTTCGAAGGCTGAGTTCAGTAAACTTATAAAACCATTGGCATGACATGGCTTGACTCTCAGTACCAGCAGAACCAAAGACCCAGGAAGTCCTTTCTAGTCCTTTTTCTGAAATCCAGCTTCTATTGAAGTCAGTGGGTTGACAGGGAAAACCGAAGGGGACGAGGCAGGAAGGGGGAGTCTACCTGCTTGCTGATGCTGCTGTCCTGAGCTGAGCCCAGCTCCTGCATGGCCCAGGTGGAGCAGCCTAGGAGCTCCCCTCCCCCTGGGACAGTAGCAGTGGCAGGCAGGGGAGGGACGGGGAAGTGCTTCTGAGCATGGCGGAGAAGTAAGGGAGGGACCTCTGATCTTCTTCAGGGACTTAAAAATAGTCCCTGGCTGCTGTTTCTACCACACGTTCAGAAATGGGGGTGAGGCTGCACCACCGTACACTCTCTGGATCTATGCTAACAGACAGCTAACCCCTGCTTCTTAGCCAGGGGCCTGATCCAGAGTAGTCAGACTGGGCCTGGTAGATCCACAGATAAATGAAACCAAAAACTGGAAGCAATTTTTTTTGTTGATATGACCAGATGTTAGCTTTGCTGGGAGTTCCCCCCAAGATCAAGCACTGAGACTATTTTTTCCAGGTCTCATTTCGCACTCTCTGGGCATGTCTACACGTGCCTTTTAACTTGCAGTAGCTTATTTTACTGCACATTAAAGTCCCACGTAAAAACCTGTGCTGCTCCACTAATGCGCCATCAAATAAGCTGCTGTGCATTGAGCATCACCTAAAAAGCATGCGCTTTTACTACTGCGCATTAGCACAGCCTAATGCACATTAATTTAGGACCTCATATTGGAGGTACTAAATTTAATGTGCTTTAGGAAAAGTGTATTAATGCACATGTAGACATGCCCTCTATCCCCGCAAAAACACTCCCAGGCATAAGACTCATTCTTGTCTATACAGATCCATTCTTGACTTATTTCCTAAAGTAGTGGACAAGCCTATCCACTGCTTGTTGGCAAGAGTCACTGAAGCAAAAGGCAATGGCAAGAGTCACTTAAGCATCAGTAGAGGGAAAAGATGGTTCAGGGGCAGCCTTAGCCTGTGGAGATGATAGCTCAATTTCCTGCTATGATCATGGGCCGTTCACTTTGCCTCTCTGTCCCTTGGCTTCCCATTGACATAGGGGAGTTCATAGCCCTGCCTGGCCCAATGCACCTGTTGAAGGAACACGTTAATTCAAGAGTATGATCCACTCAGACTCCATGGAGGCGGGAAATGGGGAGGTGAGGGGTGGATAGAAGAAGACAAAATGGGAGTCTGAAGTGGACTCCGAGGGATGTGCACCCCCAGAGAGAACTGGCAGTGCCCTCGGAGGTCATTTCCTCCCAGTTTCCCGATTCAGTTTCCCCTTTGATGACAGTCACTTGAGTGACACAAAAGGGCTTGGAGTAAGAGAAATCCAATAAGGAAAAAGGATGGAGGTAATTCCAGCCGAGGCGTTTAGGGGGGGGTTGAATTGAAAAGTTCAGATCTGTCTGTCTGGTTTGCTTCGCAGATTCATCTATTTTTTCCACTCCCTTAGAGGGAGGCTGACAATTCACTGCCTCAGAAAGTCATTTTGCATGTGATACATACTGAAAATGCCTGAAGCTGGGACTCCACGAACAATAAGCACATGACAAATGACTGCGTGGAGAGCTCTCTTGTCAAATGTTCACTTGACTTCTGTGTGGCACCCAGTGTAGAACAAGCAGGCCTGCCATGTTGAGGAGACAATGATCTTGTCTACGTGTGAGCCTCCTGAGAATACAGGGCTGCTAAGGCTTGCCAGAGGAACAGGGAGAGGCATAGAGCATATGTTTGTGTGTGTGTGTGTGTGTGTGTGGGTGTGTGTGGGTGTGTGTGGGTGTGTGGGTGTGTGTGGGG
>NW_005842700.1:211117-227030 GCF_000455745.1 Alligator sinensis
GTGTGTGTGTGTGTGGGTGTGTGTGTGTGTGTGTGTGTGTGTGTGTGTGTGTGTGTGTGTGTGTGTGTGTGTGTGTGTGTGTGTGTGTGCAAGGGAGAGAGAGAGATTAGCTGCTGGACCAAGTATTGCAAGTTTAAATACAACTTTTTATAGAGATGGGAAAGAGACTCAGCATCGTGGGGGAAATAAATATTAATACATGGTCCTTTCCCATCCTCAGCTTGCCTCGCATTTGGGATTTCAATAAGCTTTTCAAACCATATAGGAATTGACTCCCCATGTGGCCCCCTCAGGGGATGGGGGGAAATGGAAAACAGCAGCTGTTTAAGAAGGAGGCCTAGACACAGATGTTTGCAGGGGGAGAAAGAGGAGAGAAAGCCACGTCTGTCACTGTGTACTGTTGAACAGCTGTCGCGTTTTTGCTTGCACAGACCTGGACAAAGCTTGATGCCAAGCGAAGGCTTCTAAATATAATCTACTGATCCATTGGCGACGTGTATGGGGTGCACACGGGTGCATGTGTACCCCCTAAGTATGGCAGTGCACCCCCTGAGAAAAGGTGCTGCCAACACTACTGGCAGTGCCTGCGGCCAGTCACCACTCGCCACCCCCAACCCTCGCCACCGACACCAGCATCTGCAGGCACTCTGTGATCGCCAGTGGCATCTGTGGGTGGCCGCCGATCACCGGCTGGCACTCGTACCCCCCCACCAGCAACAGTGCTGTGGCCACCTGTGGGAGCTCATCGTGCCCCCCCCAGTCTCCGGGGGCATGCGACATTCATGTACTGATCCCATGTTTCCCAGGTCCTTGTGACTACAGCAAGCTGGTGGCAGTGGTGACATGTAGGGGGTGCACACCGGTGCATGTGCACCCCCTGACTGGCCACACTCGCTGCTTAGGCGATGGGCAGTGGGGGCAGGCGGGAGCACTGGTGCCCCCCTTGCAAGTGCTAGCCGGGAAGTGGAGCACCGTGGCGGTCCCAGAAGCGGCCGCAGCCACTTCTGGAAGTGGCCGCAGCAATTGGCCGTCTCATGATCGGCTGTGGGGGGACCACCGCCCCCCGGTCAACAAGACTGGCCAAGGGGAACCCCCCCCGTGAGTGAGATTGGCCACGGGGGGACCCCCCCCTCGCCAGTCGCTGACTGGTTGCTCAGGGGGGGGCACGTGCCATCCCTGACTAAGGCAGCACCAGTCACCCATGGCTGGTGGTCATCAAACTCTCCTACTGGTGACCCCACTCCCAGATACAACCCCTGTTTTGGTTTGGTTTGCAACCCCCCAGGTTGGGAATTGCTGGTACAAGCCCTGTAGCCAGAGAGGAAGGGACTCTTTTCTTCCTTCTGCTGAGCAAGGGGAAGAATAGCCTCAGAGCTCCTGCTTCTGCACAAGGCGTCTCACCCAGAACTTGAGATAAACTGAAGTTCCCAAGAGGAAGAAATTCTCTGTCCATGTGTCTGTACACAGGGCAAAGTACAGCTAAAGAGACCTTCATTTCTTCATGCTTTCACCCTTGAACTTTTGGGGATCACCTTATCTACATGCAAGCTCAGAACAGGTTGGGTAGTGGGAATCATCTGGTGGAGATAGCAGGGCTGGGTTCCTGTCTTGTGACAAGACATTCCCAAGGGTTGTCTTCTAGCATGGACTTTGTACGGCGAAGATGACTTGTAACTGCAACTGCCAGGAGTAGCACCAAAACTTGGACGAGGTCTTCCCTTTCCCATCACAAAGCAAAGTTGCCTGCTAACCCAGCTGTGGTGATATCTCAGGCTCTGGGACCAGACAGCACTTCCTAGAGACTGGGAAAAGGTAACAACAGGACCAGAGACTGCATGACCCACTGTCACCAAACCATGACAGGGGTTCAGTGGTGGGGAAGAAGGAAGTGGTGGGCTAAATTACCTATTGGATATGCCCATTCCTACTGGGGAACAGGGTACTTGACGGGTACTTGAAAAGCCGGAGAGGAAGAGGAAGAAGACTTTTTCTCTCTTGCTGCAGAGAGGAAGACACAGATTGGTGGCTTGAAGTTGTGGCAAAGTAGGCTTAGACTGGACAGCAGGAAAAGCTTCTTCATTGCAAGAATGGGGAGACCGTGGAATAGGGGATGCCGAGGGAAGCCGTGTACTCTCCATCACTGGAGGTGCTCAAGAAGAGGTTGGACAGCCACTGGTCAGAGATGATCTAGGCATACTATGCCTGTTTTCCGATGTGGGTATTTCCCAGGTTTCTGGACTTTGCTGGTTGCCCCATGGGGCTGGGGGAAAATTCCTCCTTCCCCCCGCACCTCCCTTTCTGCTACACGTGTCAGGGGGAAGGGGTTAAGCCTTCCTCAGAAGCACTGGGTATTGGCTGTAGCCACGGCCAGAGATTTTGATTCTAGTGTGTAAGTGTTTAAAGATGCATCCCCTCTTTGTCCCCCAGTCCCTCACTATAAGAACCCTTTTTGCTGCCAACATTGCCGGGTAGAAGGGTAAAAATACAACATCTAGGATCAGGCTCTCTAGACTATAAAAGCAAACACTTGTCGCTCCTATTAACTTCAGCGTTGATGGTTTGTATGGATTTCTCTTTGTGGGTGGTGAAGTTAGGCTCTTTGGGGGAGGCAATGTGTTTGTACAACACCTAGCACAGAGCGTCCCCTGTCTCACTTGGTGCCTGGGCACTGTCACAGTACATATGTTTAATAATAAGGCCACTAGCCTCATTATTTTCCTTTCCGGTCATATTTTGAAAGGCCTCCAAGGGCACCTCCTTTGGGAGTCTGCTGTGCAGCCTAATAGAGCTTGCTACTAGGAAAGTTTTTCTGACAGTTGGATTGAATGTCCCATTGCTAGTTTTACCCCTTTGGGACACTCCAAACATTTCCTCTCCTTTCTTGTTGCCTCTTTCACATGCTTTGACTTCCTGTTCCCACTTAAGCAGTCTAATTTGGCATAGCATCCAAGGCTGCCCTGAGCCTGTATCGCTGTGAAAGGTCTGAATGCCAGAGGCGCTGAGATTCCTCCCTCCCAAATAGCTCTCCACCCCTGTGCTGCAGTGTGCAAGTGATGGGAGACCCCCTACTTACTCAGTATAACACTAGCTTTGACAACTCACCAGAATACCACGTATCATAGATTCATAGATGTTAGGGTCGGAAGGGACCTCAATAGATCATCAAGTCCGACCCCCTGCATAGGCAGGAAAGAGCGCTGGGTCTAGATGACCCCAGCTAGATGGTTATCCAACCTCCTCTTGAAGACCCCCAGGGTAGGGGAGAGCACCACCTCCCTTGGGAGTATCATTCATGGACCCTGCCTGGCGTTGGCAGGGACATCAGAATGGTACTGCTAATTAAATGGAGCAGAAAAAAAAGCAGTGGATGATCAGGATTCATGACAATCATTGACTCATTGGAGTATGGATTTATGACCCAAATTCTAGGCCCTCTGTGCCAGTCTCTCTATGACCCTTGATCAGATGACGGCTCGGGAGCTGGTACTGAAGTTAACAGGAATTCTTTCCCCACTGAGTCACACCACAAAGGTTCACAGGATTGGTTTGACCTCTAAACCTGGACTGTCACGTTAAGGTTATCCTCCTGACAAATTTCTATACCCTTCCTCATGCTTCACTTGGTTGCAACTCGCATTTTCTCACCCATCTGCTTGTGCCCTGAGAGGCCCGGCTTGATCTGTGGCACTCGCATTTGTACAGAGCATGCAACCTGCTGCTGGAAGCCTGCCAGTGAAAACTCACTGGACCCATTCCCATGATGTGCGCCTGAGTTGGCTTCCCACGAGATGCTCCACTTTGCTACTCTCAGAAAGGAGATTTGAGCTCTGCAGGCTGTATTGGACCAAGGAGCTGCTGCTCCACAAGCCGCGTGGATTTTTGGAACCAAAGGCTATTTTTAAACAGGATGCAAATGGAGAGTTTTTGGAGGACTGCAGCAGCTCTGTGGGCGTGGTACCTTTAAAAGCCTGGGGTATTCCTTGCTTTCATATCCATGATCAAAATCACGCCTCTGCACTGCAGAAAGCAGGTGAAATGTCATTTCTAGACTGTGTAAAGCCACACTGTGCCCCTCCTCCTTGGGGGAAATCTCTGAACTGGCCTAGGAGTGTGCACGTGCGGTGGGGGGAGGTTTGAATCATGGAGGATGACCCTTTCATCTGTGTAGAAGTCGCATGATGCCTCATCTGAAGAAACTGAGGCACAGGTGCATTAAGGGACAGATGCCATTCCCATATTAAGTGGCTCGGTCCACTCCGATGCCTAAGCGTGATTCTGCCCCACCCTAGCCAAGTCCTGAAAATCTACCGATGCAGCTACTTTACTATGCAACATCAGCTGACCCTTAAGACCAAATCACAGGAAAAGCAGCGAGGAGAAGGGACCCACTCTCCTTTTGTATTCATGGTTTAGCAGAGTGGACTAGGATCCTTGTAACACACCTGAGGGGCAGAACAGGATGCAGCCCTAAATCTTCATGCAGGTCCTTTGTTCTTCACGCCCACGTGCAATCAGGCTGCATGGAGCTTGGGATGCGGCCAAGACCACTGAAGTTAAAGGACGTCTTTCTAGTGTCTTCAGTGAGCTTTGGATCGGGCCCATAATGGATTAACAGCCAAGGCTGGAAGTGAGTTCAAGTTTCCTGATGATGAGCCTAGCAGTCCAGCTACTGGGCCAGGCTGGCTCCTTGTACAAAGAGCTAAGTGCTGCTTCCCTAATGACTATTTTCATCCCTGGCACTGGAGGGCAAAGCAGATGCAGCTTCTTCAGTTATAAAGAAACTCCAATAAATTAAACACAATAAAAATAAAAGCAGAAGGAGAAACACCGGCAAGTGCTAAGAGAATGACAGCCCGAGTAGTTTGCATTAATTATTCTCTTAAGAAGGCACATACACGCACATCTGAGGCAAGAAGTTAATTCTGTAAGAGGAGGATAATACTGCAAGACAAAATAGGCAGAAGAAAGCTGAGTTACATCACTATGGCAACAGTACTCGGATGTACTGAAACAAAGCCAAGTCTTGTCCCTAAAATACCCTTTCCTAGATGCTTGAATCTGTCATTTGGTCAGGTTAGGTCAGGACGGTAGCCACATTTTATTGACGTCAGAAGTTTATCTCTGCCTTATTTCCCTGCTCTCTGGGTGAATGGCACATATCACATCCGGAGCAGCTCGGCCTACGCACTGGACAAATATCACTGCCGTCCCTCTCAACCTTTCCAAAGAAATGGAGGAAAAACAGGGTTAGGTTTTATTTGCAGCATAGCATAGATGGAGCAAGGAAGGGCCAGATTCTGCTTTCAGGAACATCGACTCTAGGGCCAGAACTGCAGATTTACTAAGGCACGAGCCAAGATGCTGGCCCATGTCGGTAATTGAATGCTTTGTTAATGGTTAGAGCACTGCTTTTAAAAGGAAATATTCACGCAGCGTAATGAGCACCTACACATCCACTTAAAAGCAATTGGGGGTTGGGAGGAAGGTGGGGATGGTGTTGCCTTCGTTTGAAAGTCCAGAGAACTGAAGGATCAGCAGGCACTGATCTTGTGCAGTTAATGTTGTCTCTCAGCTTTCTATGTTTCGGGGACAAAAGCACCAGAGCAATCTGTGAGAAAGGCAGCATGGATGTCCTTGGAGTTCATTAAGGAGAGGTTGAAATTAGTAATTTCCTGAGGTCCATTGAGATCAGGAGTGTTCAGCAGCCAGCCTGTGGCCCAAATCCAGGTCAGATCATCCTTCATTTGGGAAAAAGAATTCAACAGCTCAATACTGAGGCTCAGGAAGCTGCTTGCAGCAAGGAGTCAGGCTCGATTCGCCTCCCAGAAAATGTTAGATGTTTCCCAACATCCATTTTGACACTTTCAGAATGCAAACGTTCGCGTTCTGGCCTGGAATAACTTTTTGCTTCCCAATTCTTAGCTCATCTATGCTAGTTTTTAAGCAAATTCTTGGGGAAAAAAAAATCTCAGAATTATCAAAATGAGATGTTTTAGTGGACCCAGTCCAAACTTGACTTTTGGCTTATTCGATCAGTCATTTTTAAGCAGAAGGAGGTAGTTAGTCTGAAGTCAGGCAGAAGGCAGAATAGAGTTAGACCTTATAGATTAGCTGAATCAGAGGTACAAGTCTTCGTGAGAACAGCTCACCTCCTCAGATGCCTACTCATCTCTGATTCAGTTAGTCTATAAGGTGCAATCAGTTTGGAGACTGACTCTTCATCTTGATTTTGGATGGAGGGGAAATTTCAAGATCACAAATGCTTGCAGGAACAGAAAATCACTCCCCACTCAGCTGTAGCTAATACAGGCAATCCCCACTTAACGCGGTTTTGCTTACTGCAGTTTAGTTATAACGCTCATTTAAAATACCTACCTGGTTTCACTTAGCGCTCAGCGTATTTCGTTATAGCTCTCAGTCCAGGGGGTGGGGAGAAGTGGTGGTGAGAAGGGGACGGCAGGGGGCATGAGCATAGGGCTCAGGCTGGTGCCCAGGACTGGGGCCAGCAGGAGCACAGGGTCCGAGGCCAGGGCCAGCAGGAGTGCCCGGGCCAGTGTGAGCTAGCGCTCAAGGACACATGGGGGGGGCACAGCAGAGCCCTCCCATCCCCAAGCTGCATCCCATGAACCGTTCCGCTCCGGTCACACACCCACCTATTTCACTTAGCGCTCATTTTTTCCAGAACCAATTAAGAGCGCTAAGTGGGGGTTGCCACTAGCTATCAACTTCAGGATAGTCAGCCAAAATGTCCCCTTTCCTAATTTATTCCCATTACACTAAATCCCCTTGGAAAATGCAATGCTATATATAACAAAGTATGGTGCTAAACTACATCATAAAGGTTGGATATTAGCTAGGACCCTAATCTAATATATCGATGAATATGCGCTGTCTACCTAAGATGACTGGGCTTGCTTTTACTTCTGTTCATGACTTTCGAGACTTTTATTTATATTACAAATAAGCAGCACCACTGATGCTCTATTTGAAATCCTAATTATCCAATATGTTATGGAAATGATAAGCTCAGTGCTTATAAAAATATCAGACTCCCCACAGGCAGCCTGTGTATTTTGACTCATACAGAATATATAGTGCACACTACAGTCCTCACTGGTTAGAAACATCTCGAAGGAAACCACGACCGAAACACCCCCTCATATCTTGTGCTAAGCAAATCTGAACGGAGATCCAGGAGTAGCTGAATTCCAGTACTCTGAATTCCAGGAGGAGGTTTTGTCCCCGTAATAATCAGAACTATATGTGCTGATCAACTGCTCCTAAACTTCAGTGTCCAAAGTCTAAAACTAGATATACCGCTATGCCATTTGCTATGCAATCTGAAAAATTATTCACAGAAAAAAACCTAGGGCAACCTAATGTTAAGGTCATGGGGTTGATGATAAAAAAGTCAGGAATGGCTGAGCTAAGGCTGAATGCTCTGGGATGGTAGTGTTTAATCCCCTTGCTGTCAACTCTGGACTTCGCCTCTACAATTTGATACACGCAGCTCTGCACACACTTTCCAAGGGCTCCAACACTATCTAAAGCAATAGGGGGGGGGGGGGGGCAAATATTTTGACAGGTGTGCTACAAATTAGCCCTGCACTCTCCCTGAGTGCTACTCCATCCCTTTTCTGCTGTCTGATCTGCTCTACTTTCTGCTTCCTGCTCTATCAGGCTATGTACAGGCAATCAAAAAGCCCAAGGCTGAATCAATTCAGTCTTTGCAGGTTAGTCTAAGCTGCCCGCATTAAACTGAAACAGAAGTGAACAGACATTTACCTTTGATTCAGGAAATGCAGCCACATACCTTCAGCGGCTCAGGCCAGAAGCCTGGGGGCATTAGAGCATGGCTCTCTTGCTGTGTTCACTTTCTCTTCCTGCTGCCCCCAAGGTTTCTGGGATTTGCAGTCCACAAGTACAACAGCAGGACTCTGCAGCATTGCTTATCACTTCCTGCTTCCAGGTGCCACTGGGATTTGTAGTCCACAGTTGCAACCAGCAGTAAGTTTGAGTTGGGGAAAGGGTGTTTAACCCACCATCTTGGCTCCAGATGCCAGCAGGAGGTTGCCTGGGGTTGGGGACAGTTTCCCCTCCACCCATAGACTGGGCCGCATCCCCAGCTGGGCTTGCCTCCCCCACCCCCTTGTCAGCCAGCTCTCACTGCTCCAGCTAGGGAGCAGAGGAGTAGGGCCAGCCCTGCTCTCTGGAGCAGATAACACAGCACAGCCCAACCTAGGGCTGGAAAGCATGCTGGGATGCTGGGGGACTCTGATTTAACTTGAACCAGGAAGGGGTCTAGGACAGAAGTTTCATAAACCGGTTTGACCCAAATCAGTTAAGTCTGATACTACATTCAACCAGGTTTACCTTAAACCAGTTTCAGCCATTTTGAAACTGGTTTATGTGCACTGAGCTTCTGTTCTGTTACAGGTTTAAATCAGTTTCTGGTCACCGGTTTATGTGTTATTTCTGTCCCTAGCCTCTGCCACTGTGCTGCCTGTCCATTTGTCACATGCCACTCACAGCAGCTCCCTGTGCTACGCACAGGACAGGTTAGCCATCCCGATCTAAAAGGTCAAGAGGAGAAGGCAGGCCTAAATAGTGTCTAGCTTGTTATTTGGGGAAGGGGGCATCGTATTTTAAAAGCTTACTAAAGCCATGATCCCTTGTTTGCTATTGGCTACATGTCACATGTTAAGTGCAGAACTCCAATAGTTTATGTGCTTAAGCCCAGGAAAGCAAGATTGCACTCCGATAACTTAATGTCAGCCCTACCAGTTTCTCCAAAAAGCCTCTGAGATTTAAACTGGATTGCTCTTTTCAGCTCTGCTCTTTGCTACGGTGGAACAGGGGCAAGTGTGCTGACTGTTAAGCAGCAGTCTAACCTCCTGTTGGGCTACAGCACTGCATTAAGCACAGGCTCTGTAAGCAAAACATGTGCTTAATTATTTATTCCTTAATTTGGAAACAACAATGTTCAAGGCAATTATTTAGCAATTTTCTTTCAGACCATACAATATTCACAGCAAAGGATGCATTGTTCCAGAGTGGTGAGCACAGACACCAGGCCTCTGCCCAAACCTCCATAGTTTCATAGTTTCATAGTTTCTAGGGTCGGAAGGGACCTGGGCAGATCATCTAGTCCGACCCCCTCAGACCCTAGCCGCCCTGACCGTGAAGTAGCGCCTCCTGATGTTCAACTTAAACCTTCCCTCCGCCAGCTTGTGACCGTTATTCCTGGTCACTCCTGGCAGCGCTCAGGGGAACAGGGACTCCCCCAGTGCCTGTTGCTGCCCCCTGACTAGTTTATAGCAGGCCACAAGATCCCCCCTCAGCCTTCTCTTCTGGAGGCTGAACAGGTTCAGGTCCCGTAACCTTTCCTCATAGGGCCTGCCCTGCTGTCCCTTGATCATGCAAGTGGCCCTCCTCTGGACCCTCTCGATGCTGTCCACATCCCTCTTAAAGTGCGGCTCCCAGAACTGGACACAGTACTCCAGCTGCGGCCTGACCAGTGCCGCATAGCGGGGGAGGATCACCTCCTTGGTCCTGCTTGAAATGCATCTGTGGATGCACGACAAGGTACAGTTGGCCTTCCTCGCCGCCTCCCCACACTGCCGAGCCATGTTCATCTTGGAGTCAATAATGACTCCAAGATCCTTTTCCACCTCTGTGCTGACAAGAGGGGAGTTCCCCAGCCTGTAGGTATGGTGCCGGTTGTTCCTGCCCAGGTGCATCACCTTGCACTTGTCTGTGTTGAACCCCATCCTGTTCTCCTCCGCCCATCCTTGTAACCTGTCAAGGTCCGACTGTAGCCATCTTTGGGCCCGATTCTGTTCATGGAGATATCGGTGGTGAAACACATGGGCCAGCATTCCAAAAGGGCCTGTTGTGACGTGTCTCCCATTTCCCACTGAAGCAATGCGGATTGGCCAAGGTGGATGGCAGATCCACTTCCTTGGCAAGCCCTGTATTTTGTTCCACATGCAACCATAAACCAAGCAAAGGAAGAAAAGGCTGTGTTTAAGCTGGTGCTCAAGAGATCAGGGTTCAGACTCCAGCTCTGAGAAAATTAAATTGTCTGTTAGGCAAGGGGCAGACTTGCTGCTTTGCCCCATCCCTTGGTTGGCCTTCTTTCTATAGGCTCAGATTTCTGAAGCAGGTACCATCCTCCACTCTCTATGTACAGCGCCAATCATGGTGGGGCCCCAATGTTGGACAGGTCTTCCCAGTGTTATGTAAAAGAAATAGCATAACTACTGCACTGCAGCCAACAGTTATTACAAGGATGTGAGCCCAGCATGCATAAGAGAAGAATCATGGGCTGAAATGCAATCTGAAAAGTTAAACAGCATGAAATGGCAATAACTAATTGAGATGCTAAATAAATTCCAAAGACACACAGGTTTTTTTGTTAGGCAGATGCTGTTCCCTTACACTTCTTCCCTACAGCAGCTGGTACAGCTAGAAACATCTATCAGAAAAGTGGCTCAAGCAGGAGGAAACAGGACAGGACTGACCTCTGCCTCTGTGATTAGTTTTGTTAGCGATTGAGTCCTTTGGCCCAGCAGATAAGATGGGATGATTTAATGGAAAGGCTCTTGAGCCCGTGTGTTCTATATGCAGATGATGCACTGTGCACTATGAGCAATTCCTCCACAATGTTTCTGAAGTCCTAACTTTAAGGAATGGGTTTAATTAGTGATTCTGGATCCATAAAGTGAAAAGGACCCAGAGCAAATGAAAGTGCATGGCTAAAAGTAAACAAGTGCTATCCGCTAGCAGGCATGATTCTCCCCTTCCTCTCTGCTGCTGTAAATCAGAAGTGGCTCCACTGCAGTCAAAAGGACTACACCAGCCTAATATCAGTGCAGGTGAAGAGAGAATTAGGTCCTGCTGGCCCAGGTCATAATGGGTATAAATCAGTGTCACTCTGCTGTCAATAGTGCCTTCAGGTAACATCCAGCCTGCTAGGTAATGATTTATCTCCTGCTGTACTTTTTCCCTATGGTTACTCAGCATGAAGTGCTGTGCCAAGGAGCTACAGATTGGGTGCATCTACATGTGCAATTAATTTGCAGCAATAAACTCCAGTGCATATCACCCCCAGGAGCACAAAACATTGAGCTGGGTCAAAGCACCCCAGCTGACAGGGGATCCAGGGGGTCAGCCTGCCAGCCCGGGGCTGCTCTGCCCTGACTCAACATGCTGCAGAGGAGCTGGATGGGGCACAAGGGTGCTTCAGTATGGGATTGTCTGGCAGGCAGCTCCCATACTGAAGCACCCTCGTGCCCCAGCCAGCTATATCAGTGTCTACACATGCATTTCTGGGCACTAAAAAACTCTGCAGCAGGATAGTAAAGGGCAATCAGTTCAGCCCAGGAGAGGAGCCTAAGGCTCTCCAAGTGTCCAGGGAGCAAGCAAACAGGGAAGAGCAAACAGGGCAGTTTGCAGGGCAGTTCGCCACCCCACTCTTTGAAGTGGGGCCTTAAGCTTTCTCAGAGGAAAGAGGTTTGCAAGGAAGGACTAAGGTATGATGGGGATGCATCGCACAGTCAGGCCTCCCACTACTGCTGTGTCCCACACCTCTGGCTCCTCTGAGGCTTCAGGGTTCAAATTACATTCTGACTCGAGGGGGGGGGGGCGCGGGCAGTCTGCAGTGGTGGCAGCAAGAAGCCAGAAGGAGCTGCCACTTCTTCTGCCTTCACTGCCACCTGAGGTACAGGGCAGGCTGGGAGACTCTCATCTCTTCTGGGGGAGCTCTTGTCTCTTATGGGGGGGGGATCAGCCCCTCCCCTCCCAAGCTCCCCCATAATTTGAACCCTGGCTTTCAGAGATGGAGGCTTCAGCCCAAGTCCTGGCCGGGGGGGGGGCAGGTGTCTAGCGCAGCTCCTCGTGGCTGGGAGCAGGGACAAGGATAGCCTCATTTGGGGAGGGGGCATGTTCTGGTGGCGTCTCTAGAGAGCCAGGTGAAGGAGCTCCAGGCAGAGGTACGCAGGCTGTGCAGGATCTGGGCTGACGAGCAGGAGATAGACGAGGTGAATAGCAAGGATTTGCAGCAGAAGAATGAGGGCAAGAAGATGGAGTGGGAGGACCTGAAGGGAGCTGAGTGGAAGGTGGCTGCTTTAGGCTCCATGCCCCATGATGCAAGGGAAACTTCTTTGGTTCAGCTGTGCAACATGTACAAGACCCTTGCACCACTGGTGGAGGAAGGACTGGTGCAGAAAGGACCAGAGGCACTTGATCCACAGGAGGAAAGGAGGCAAGCTCCTGTCCAGAAAAGGAGACATAGGGTGGTCATAGTGGGTGACTCACTCCTGAGGAGGAGAGAGGGTGCCATTTCATATGGGAGGTCTGCAGCCTTCTGGGGGCCCATTTCTGAGATGTGGTAGAAAAGATTACAAAACTCATTCAGCCCTTCAACCACTACCCCATGCTGCTTATCCATGTGGGCATGAATGACATAGCTAGGAACAACCCTGGGTAGGTCATGAGTGACTACAGGGCCCTGGGGTTGGCTCAGAGGGTTGGGGGCATAGGTGGCTTTCCCTTCCATCCTCCCAGTCAGGGGTCAGGGCCCCTGGAGGGACAGTTATATTGAGGAGGTCAACTTGAGGCTCAGGAGATGGTGCCACAGCAAGGGTTTAGGATTTTATGATCATGGAACGCTGTTCCGGGATAGAGGTATGTTGGAAAGAGATGGCATCCATCTCACACCAAGCGGGGAAGACTGTTTTTCTTCCAGGATGGCTGACTTGCTGGAGAGAGCTTTAAACTAGGTGTGTTGGGGGATGGGTGTGCAGATGGGAATGCAAGTCAGGGGACAGCCAAGCAGGAAGGATGTAGAAAGGGAGGTCAAGGATGTTTTGGGAGGCTGGAACAATGGTGGGGCAGCAGGGAACTGGGGGTTACCAATGGGAACTTAAGTTTCTATACACAAATGCTAGGAGTATGGGGAATAAGCAGGAAGAACTGGCACTTCTGCATGCACGTAGGAAATATGATCTCGTTGGAATAACAGAGACCTGGTTGGACACCATGTATAACTGGGCTGTATGCATAGAGGGCTACAGGCTGCCCAGAAGGGATCGGGTAGGGAGAAAGGGAGGATGTGTATCTCTCTATGTAAAGCAGTGTTATGCCTTCTTGGAGACCCAAACTGGTTCAAGAGAAGGGTGACTCAAGACCCTGTGGGTCATGATACGGAAGTGAGGAGGAGAAGAGGACTTGATGGTAGGCATCTACTACAAACCACCACGCCAGGAGAAGGAGCTAGATCTTGAAGTTTTCAGAGAAGCAATGAAGGCTGAATATTAAAGGGACACGGTTGTTATGGGTGACCTCAATTACCCTGACATCTGTTGGGAGGAGCACTCGGCCGCATTTGACCGATCAGGTAGGTTTTTGACCTGCGTGGAAGACCTTTATTTAGTACAGGAGGTGAATGGGTTGACCAGGGGGAAGGCTTTGTTGGATTTGGTTCTAGCCAAAGGGGATGACCTGGTGGAAGATCCGAGGATTGAGTGTAATCTGGGAGACAGTGATCATGAGATGATAGAATTCACTATCTGTTGTAGGGCGGGGAAGTCAGCCAGTATGGCAGAGGTGCTTGACTTCAGGAAGGCTGACTTCGATGAGCTTAGGAAAACAGTGGGAGAGACTCTATGGAAAGAGGGACTGGAGGGGAAGAGAGTTCAGGAGGGTGGCTGTTCCTCAAAGGAGCAATCCTCAGAGTGCATGGTCCATTCCTGTAGGCAGGAAAGGTGGTAAAGGGGCCGGGAAACCCCCTTGGCTTACCAGAGGAGTCAAGGAGTGCTTAAAAATCAGGAAAAACTTAAAAATCAGGAAGACATCAGGAAGAACTTCTTTACGGTAAGGGTTGCCAAAATCTGGAATGGGCTTCCAAGGGAGGTTGTGCTCTCCCCTACCCTGGGGCTCTTTAAGAGGAGGCTAGACATACCCCTGGCTGGGGTCATCTGACCTCAGTGCTCTTTCCTGCCCAGGGCAGGGGGTCAGACTTGATCTGCTACGGTCCCTTGTGACCCAAACATCTATGTATCTATGAAAAAGAAAAAGGAGGCTTACAAACAGGGGAAACAAGGGGTAGTCACCAAGGAAGAATACACAAGTATATAATACTTTCGTCCTTTGCGGGAGAAGACGACCGCATCCAGCGGGGAGAGGAGATGGAAGAAGAGGGAAAAGAAGTGGGAAAGAAAAAAGGAGTATACAGCACTATACCCCGTATTTGTAGGGAGAGGATAAGGAAGGCAAGGGCAGTGACCAAGATCAGGTCGGTGATTGTCTTGGCAGGAGGTGGTGTCCCACAGAGTTCAGTTCTTGGCCCCATGCTGTTCAACATCTTTATGAATGATTTAGACGAGGATGTGGAAAGCATGCTGGCCAAGTTTGCAGATGATACTAAGTTATGAGGGAAAGTGGTCACACTAGGGGATAGGATGCAGATCCAAGTAGACCTGCACAAGCTGGAAAGATGGGTGGAGTGGAACCAGATGCAGTTCAATAAGGATAAATGCAGAGTGCTTCATTTGGAGAGAAGGCTAGGAGGAGATATCCTGGCCAGCACAATGGCTGAAAGAGACATCAGGGTTACGGTTGATCACAGGATGAACATGAGCCACCAGTGTGACGCTGTAGTCAACAGAGCTAATAGCATACTGGGATGTATTAGCTGATGCATTGCAAGCAGGGCTAAGGAAGTGATACTTCCTCTCTACTCAGTGCTGGTGAGACCCCAGCTGGAGGACTGTGTTCAGTTCTGGGCACCACACTTCAAAAAAGATGTGAACAATCTTGAAAGGGGCCAGAGAAAGACCACAAGAATGATTAAGGGCCTGGAGGACAAGACTGAGGGATCTGGGACTGTTCAGCCTGAGAAAGAGAAGATTGGGGCGGGACTTGGCGACCATCTGTAAGTATGTCAGGGGTGAATATCAGGAGCTGGGAGGAAAACTATTCACTAGGGCGCCCCAGGGGAGGACAAGGAACAATAGCCATAAACAGTCAGAGGATGGTTTCAGGTTGGATGTAAAGAAGAACTTCTTTCCAGTAAGGGGGACCAGAATCTGGACTAGACTTCCCAAGGAGGTGGTGCAGTCCCAACCGTGGAAGTCTTCAAAGGAGACTGGACAGACACCTCGCTGAGATCAGAGCAGGGGAGTCGGACTCAATGGTCTTTCAAGGTCCCTTCCGGCCCTTCATTTCCATGATTCTGTGATAGTACTTGTATTTACAAGTACTAACCTGAGGCAGAGTTTATTAATTTACTGTGGCCTAATAGAGTTACACGTGTAGATGCTATGACCTTTACTACGGAGCTAATTAGGCAACTCTTCAGTAAATATCTTGTGTAGATGCACCTACTGCCTTGCAAACAGGACCATGGCTACTCCAGCAAGGCTTTCTCTTCTTCTAACCCTGGATCGCACAGCTCTATTAAAGGGCCTAGCTTCACACGCCATTTGGTTTTCCTGCATCAGCAAGGCATGATCGAGAGGGCCAAGCTGAGCCCTGGAATTTAGGGGAAAAAAAAGCTTTGGGTTTGAGTTGAAATATTGCAGTTATTTGGGGGGTTGGTTTGACCAAAAAAAATCTCAAAAAATTCTATGGGAAGAAAAGGAGTTTCCCTAAAATATTTTTTTAGGCAAAAATTCATTTTTCCTCCAAAAAATGTTTCAGCGGGAAAACACTTGACTGGCTCTTGGATTTAGTTGGAGCATCTATTCATGCACCTAGCATGCAGCAATAAACTCACAATTCAATCCAAATGCTATTGCTCCTGGGCACAACATTTATACACTGGCCTGGAGCCACAGCACATTGAGCCAGGGCAGAGCAGCCTCAGCTGGCAGGGGCACCGGGGGGCAGTCTGCCAGCCTGGGGCTGGTCC
>NW_005842700.1:227092-236510 GCF_000455745.1 Alligator sinensis
GGGTCGGTCGGCCAGCCTGGGTCTGCTCCAACATAGCTCAACATGCGGTGGAGGGGCTGGCTGGGGCATAAGGGTGCTCCAGTGCAGGGCTAGCCAGCAGACAGCCCCCACACTGTAGCACCTTGTGCCCCAGCCAGCCCTGTCACCATCTACACCTGCATTTCACCACATGTAACTATGCCATTGTAGGATAGTACTTGTGTTGGACGCTACAGAGGAGTTAATTAGTTAACAGCAGCCTAATAGCAGCACACGTGTAGACAGCGACATGTTACTGCAGAGTGAATTAGTCAGCTCCACAGTAAAGTGTCTCAACGTCAGGCTTTTCGTGCTGGTGATGGGTGATGCACTTTGCCTGGGTCCTAGTGGCCACTGTAGTGCAGGAAGCAGTATGCCCTGCCAGCCCTCTGCTACTTGCCACCGGTCTCTCTTGACCTGCCTGCACCCTGGCCCATCTCTGGGCTGAGCCACTGTGCTTAGCAAACCGCCAAGGCTCTTTGCAAGGTGACTAACTTTTGGAGCCCACTGATTATAGCACCTCTATTTTCCCAGGGGACTGGTGCTTTGCAAAGGTCTGGGATAGTCATGCTGCGGAGAAAATTGCTTGTCAAAAGAATGATAAAAATGTGTTATATTTGGCTGAGGGAGCCATGGGATGAGATGGTTTTCAAGCTGTAGAGTTGTTATCATCTTAGAATTCCTCTGACACGAATGGAGTTAAAGTAACAGGCCAGATTCTCCTTCTGGGTCAATGGTACCCCGCTTAATGCCTCACCTCCCTTCATGCCCATACATGGGGCTTGATTCTCCATGCACAGCCAAAAGCGAGGCACCACAGAAAAGAATACAGCTCTGAGAGTGTCTTCCCCTACCTGAGACTCCTGTGGGCATTAGGGTGACCCTACGGGCTACACTTAAACCAGCTGGCTGTTGTCTTTACATGGATATGTGCAGTGGGATCCAGCTCCTCGCCACACCAGGGCCCAAGGGTATTACAGGAGCAGGCTGTGTCAGATGCATCCTCTTTGAACACCTCCCCAGTCTTGAGGGTCTCCATACCAGGGAACTTAGTCCATTTAGTGGTACATAGGAGATAATGGGTATGTCTACAAAGTCATTAATGAGCCATAGTTACTGCACATTAAGATTCACAGAAGTTTAGGGAATCTCATGAGATCATTGGTTCCAGTCTCATGATATAATCAGGTCCAGGCCCCCTACTCAGGGCAGGAAAGACTGCTGGGGTCAATTAACCACAGCAAGGTGTGCGTCCAGTATCCTTTCGAAGATCTCCAGGGTAGGCGTCTGCACCACCCCCTCTGGGAGTCTATTCCAGAGTCTGGTCACATGAACAATGAAGAGGTTTTTCCTTCTATCCAGTCTGAAACCTTCTTCTAGGAGTTTATGACTGTTGATCCAGGTTTTCCCCTGGGGCACTTTGGTGACTAGTTGTTCACCTAACCCCCGATGCTTTCCCCTGCTATATTTGTAAGCTGCCACCAAACTCCCCCGAAGTCTTCTCTTTTCTGGGCTGAACAGTCCCATATCCATCAGCCTTTCCTTGTATGGCTTGTTCTTCAGGCCTCTAATCATACGACTGGCTCTTCTCTGGACACTTGGTTAACCAAGTACTAAATCAATGAGCTAACTCGCACTACTGTGCAGTAGCACCAGCACATGGGTTTTTAGCAGCGCTTACTGACCAGTAGCCTAATGCTACGGTGCAGTAGCATATTAGCATTTTTTTTGCCTGGCACACTACTGCACAGTGTTATTAGGCTACTGCACAGTTAGCATCTTGTGTAGACATGCCCACTGAGGACTAGAGACCTCAACCTTCATTGCCAAGCAGAAGTGCGTTTCAATTCCCCTGCAGAGCTGCTATCTAGCTGTGAAGAATAAAAGGTAAAAAGCAGGGCAGAGCATGAGGAAATGAGGGCTGTGTAAGTTGGCCCACTTGCACTGACTACAGCAAAGCCATGCTAATTTATCTTAGGAAAGAAGAAAAACCTTCCCCAACTTCCCCTATCTCCCATGAAAGACCAGCACAATGGAGGCTTCCAGACCTACTCCCCAATCCTCACCCCAACATGCAATTTAATGAGGCTACCCCTTCTAGCTTGCTTCCACATTGCCGAATCCCCTGTAACAAAGCTGCTCCTCTTTCTTCAGGGTCAAGTACTGAGAATCATAAATTATGCAGCCTGGCATGATTAAATAGCCATTAATGCTCACATCAGAGAAAGTGACCTGTGGATGAAGGGAAAAGCAGTGCCAAAATGGAGTTGGCATCGCAATGCTGTCTCCTCTGATCCGAGACTGTAATTTTGTTCTCTGAAAAGAGTGGAGACTGCCACACTGTGAAAGAAGCAGCTCTACACTGTTATTTCCTTTAAATGTTGAGCGTCAGCACATGGGCCCCGAAAGCTACAATTTACTGACTGTCAAGGGCTGGTTAAAGCTGATACCGGTTTGTTTCTGGCTTCCAAAAAAGCTTTAATTGAGCAGGCGAGGACGTCAAGCCTTAATCAAGAGCAGCAGGTTATGCGTTTCCACTTTGGGGGTCTATTCAAAGCGCGTCATGCTAAGAGAGGGAAGAGAAGGAGCACAAGCTCTCGGCATTTCCCGCCCACTGCTGAAAAACTGCAGAGTCGGCAAATGGAGTGAACTCAGCAAAAGTGATTCAGAGCCCAGCTTGGGTGGTACGGTTTGCTGTACTGTATGGGAAGTCAAGGGAAAAGGAAAGACGTTTTCCTTTCACAACCATCCCAGCTCCGAGAAAATGTTTTCCCTCATGGTTCAAGCTTATGGTTGCATTTTCCAGTTCCCCTCCCGCTGCTTATCAGGCTTGCCAACCCAAGCAAAAAACATTTACTGAAAATCTCCGTACTGTTTACTGACAGTCAAACTTTTTTACTGACACATTTTACATAATGTAAATGTAACCCTTCTGCCAGGCCCTGGGTGGCATAACAAGGGCAGTGTTCACATTTAGGGGTTTAACACCAACTTTCTAAACGTGTCTCAAGCTCTTACCCAGAATAGTCTTACTTGACAGCAGTGATGGTTTTATACCATGATGACCCATCCAGGAGTCCCCCACCCATCCCCACACCCCGGTACCATCAACTGCACCCCACACTGTGCTGTGTAGCCCAGCCTACCCCCTATCCTGACCCTCGCTGACCCTGCTCCCCTTGTCCTGGCACAGATCCCCACTCACTGCATTCCCCCCATCCCAGCTCCACAGCTCCATCTTGGCTACACTGTCCTGCTCCCTTTCCTACCTGGTGCCTCAGACTTCCCAGAACTACACAATCCTGCCTACCTTCCAGGCAAGCAGCTGTTACAGACAGGCAGTGGCCACTTGCAGTGGCAGCATGTGACTGGGATGGGGTGGGGGTGCTATGGAGCTACTGTGGGCCACAAAGCTCTGCAGAGCTCCCTTCAGGGTACCAACCTATGCTTCCACACAGACACAAAGAGGCACTGCCCTGCTTTGTCTATCAACACTTGCACCTAGCCTCAATCAAGCTTGCGGTTTCTTCGTTTTTTTACAGACAGCTTTTTTTTGGTTTTTTTTCTTTTTTACATAGTTTCCATAATCCAGATCAGTGCTCCAGAAACAATTAGATGCCTCAGCTAAGATCAGATCTCATCATACAAGGTACTGTATAAATACATTGTGAAATCTGTGAGTGCAATGTAGACACACCCAAGGTGTCAGACAGGAAGGAGAGGCCCAAGAAGGTGAAGCAAATTCTCTCAAGTCATCCAGTCGAACTGTGGCTTCACCCTCCTGGTCAACACACCAAGGATTGAAGGGGCAACCTATTGTCTAAAAGTAGAGTTTCCAGAGCTTGAACAAAAGAGCCAAACTACTGTATGGGTGGACTGCAACAACTTGTCCCTGTGGACTACAACAGCAGTATGGATGGTTACACCAGATCTCCTGACTCCAAATCTAGTACCTTTTCTATTAGACAGCAATGGGCGCATCTACACGAGATGCTTTGAGCGTAGTAGACTAATTCTACTGTGCATTAGTGTGGTGGGCAAAACCCAGGCTACTCTACTAATGCACAATAGATTTAGTCTACTGAGCATTAACATCACAAAATAAAGTCTGTTTGCACTAATGCGCAGTAGCACCGATTATGGCACATTAAGTTAGTACCTGTCCTTACAGGAACTAAATTTAATAGGCACTTACACACATGCAGTGAGTCTGCTTGGATGAGCTGGAAATCCAGCACATCATAGCAAACTTGATTAATTGAGTCTGCTAGACCACATAATTGATGTCCCTGGCACTGCATCAGGTGCAAGCGTATAAGTGGCACAGCACGCATCAGTGCTGAGAAAATGTCAGGCAGTGCGCTTTGAACTAAAACACATTTGAAGTGCTTTAGTTCAAAGCACACTACCACCATTTTCTCAGCGTTAATGTGCACTGCGCCATTTATACACTAGTACTTGATGCAGCACCAGGTGCTTTTAGTTAAGACAGATCACTAATTAAAAGTGCCCGGTGCTGCTTCGGGAGCATGTGTGAAAAGGCTCAGAGTGCCATAATTATGGTGCATTAATGAACGTGTGAACACACCCACTGCCTCTTAATAACTTAGTGCTTTAAGCACAGTTCTAGGATGGACTCATTCTGAGATAATGCATATAACTGCTTGAATTGTTTTGTCCTTTTTAATCATGGTTAATTATTTTAAACCTCATGGCCTAACAATAGAATTAAATAGAATGCCCTATTTTCTGCCAGACCCTTGTGTAAGAGTAGAGATTACATGCTCCAGTGTAAACCAGCTGGTTTTGCATGGCATAAAAGACACATTTATACACAAACTGGAAGTACACGTGTCTTGAATGCATCAACCCGAAAGATTAATGGATTATTTTGAATTTACTAATGTACAAAGCAGAACTACAGTAAACCAATATATTTTTTAATACTTTCTAAACCAAAAAAGAGAATTCCTGTTAAGTCTTTAAAAGTTCAGTATTTAAGATCCTGATCCAAGCATCTGAAGAGTTTCTGTAATGGAGCAGATTAAAATAGGACAGCATGCTGAAAGAGAGTTTTTAACTAAAACAATAGAAAGGTTATTTCAACGCTATCCAGTTGTAATCTACTTTTGCATTTGAAATGTTGATATTCACCAAAAAGGTTTTGAACAGGCTTTTCCAATACGTTTTTCTACAAGGGAAAATTGGTTCAAGGTGAAGAACAGAGGAGGTTTGACAGGGCACATCTACATGTGCAATTAATGATATTTGGTTTTACTGCACAGTATATTTCTACCGGCTGACAAACTCAAACTGGTGGGGTGGTGGAGCTTCCCACGGGAGCAGGGCAGGGATGGGGTTGCAGCTGGCTGGCAGCAGGAGTGGGGGGGGTTGCAGCCATCCAGGAGAGGGAGGGTTTGCAGCCTCCCCGCTACCACCCAGAGTGTCTGGCCGGCTGCATACCAGCCGGCTGCAACACCCCCCCTCCCCACCCCCAGCCGGCTGCCTGCAGGACCCCACTCCCAGCCAGCTTCAATGCTCCCCTCTGCCCCTTCCCTTCCCTTCCCTTCCCTTCCCTTCCCGCTCCTGTGGGACGCTCCACCACCTCACCAGTCTGAATTCACCAGTTGCGCTTGCTACCAGCATATGCAGGTAGTAAATTTACTGATCAGTAGACTAATTTACTGTGCAATAAGCACCTGCACATGTAGATGGTGCCGCTTTACTGCACAGTACATTAGTCTACTGTGCAGTAAAGCATCTTGTGTAGATATGGCCATAGTCACATAGCTGTATCCGCATGGAGTTTCAGGACAACTCACGACTTGGTTTGAGTAACTTCCTTCCCTGCAGATCCTCCCTTTTCATTCTGCTCAATATTTTACAGTTAAGGCTCAAACGGTCTTCAGGGCCTAATTCTTCAGGACTTCTAAGCCAGAAGTATTAAACTTGCAGTCAATAGTCTGGATCCTACCCATGGAGCCATATGATCTGGCCCCCATGTCACCAGACTCATCCCATGGCCTTGGCCACATGTACTTCATGAAGCACCTGGGCTAGGATCCACTGCAGGCAGCACAGGGGTTTGGTCACAGGCCCGGCATGCAGTCTGTGCCTTGTTCAGCACCGGCTCCAGCCTGCACACTGTAAACAATGCACACCCTGTGCCAGCCACAGAGGCTGGTACATGCATGGCATGCAGACTGGACTTGGCATCACAGTCGCACCAGAGGGGTGAGTCCAGTTGCTCAGGGATGTTCATCTGACCCTTTTCTGCTATGTCACCTACTAGAATTCAGCCAGTTGGTGATGGGAGGAAAGGGAAAAAGTCAAGAAAAGCATAGACTATTTACATTTTCAAGTGGTTTATAATCATCCTGCTGGCAACAGTTGGCAAGTGGTGCCTAAGTGTCAGACATAGGCACATAAATGTTTGACTTAGGAAGTCTTTCAAGAATGTTCACTAGGCAACCACACTTCCTCTCCCTACAGTTCACCCTACAGGAATCCACATGTATTAGTACGTCCTAACAGAAGCATGTTCCTTCCCAGCAAGATAATCTCTTGGAGCCCTAACTAGGGAAACAGCTTCAAACCCCCGGGACTCAAATAGACTGAATACAACTCTCAGGTCTTATCATAAAAGCAGGTCTCTTACATTAAACCAGGAGTGGTTTATGCCACGATGAGGCATCACACAAGATAGTATAGAATAAATATAGATATAAATACGGAGAACGGAGTATATATCACTAAACCAGCATAAAAAGTCCAGATCAAATTCTCATTAAAGTGAATGCAAGAGCAGCAATGACCACAATCAAAGTTGGATTGAACAGTAAAATACTTAGGCAGCTTTAATGGTAGGGGCTTTACTCTAGGACATCAAGTGCAGTTTGTAGAGGGTTTATTATTATTAGTAGTAATAGTAGTAGTAGTAGTAGTATTGGGAATATGCCTGTTTCTGCATGTGGATTTGTGACACTTATGCGCTATTATTTCCTCCCTCTTTTTGGTCACCATGTTTCACTCACATTCAGTGAGAATAGGAGCTTCACATACACATGGGTATCATGAAGAGGTGGTATGTCCATTAAGAAGGACATAGGATAGGGAATGGAAAGACTTTGGCTGCCTATAGACATGCTGGTTCACGTTCTAATTAGAATGTGTTGGAGTAGACCCGATTAATCGATTCTGCTCCACATTCTAATTAGAACGCTCCAGCATTGCCTCACTGTCCTGTGCGTTAAGGCCCACCCCCTGCATGTTAAAATGGCCATGGGGGTGCTTTAACTAAAGCTCATCAAATGAGCTTCAGTTAAAGCACCCCCATGGTCATTTTAAAATGATGGGGGGGTGGGCATAATACACATGACAGTGAGCTGTTTTAATTAGAGTGGCTGTTGGGGAACCGGTCTAATTAAAACGGCCCTCCTCACCCCTGAGAACATGTATAGGCACCACTTAGGTCCAATTCCAGCTTTGCAACTAATTTTCTCTGTGACTCCTTGTGTTGCCTTCTTTGCAAAATGGGACTGATATTCCTGTGACAGACAGCACGTCATTGGCAGTCCCTCGACATGAGGATAACAGTGTTCTGGTAAATAGGTTAGTCATCGATGAGTCAGTAGATGACTGAGGAGACCAATATGAGATCCTCATGTTCGACTGTAGACATAGTAAATAGTTCCGGAGGGAAGGAGTGGATCCTGGTAATGGCAGGTCACTTTGTCTCTCTCATCTATCTGCCTTCCCTTTGAGGCAAGTTGGCTCAAAATGATTGCTCCTTTGTCATACGTCGAGACAGAGCCCAGTGCATGCAAATTTCAGGAACCACCTTAGCTTAAAGCATTGCTTTCAACGTATAGAAATCACACCCGCTTCAGTAAAACCAGGAATGTTCTCCTATTCAACAGGTTATAGCTCACTATCAGGTCCCCAGTTCATTTACTTGCTAGTCAAGAAATAAATCAACTCAATAAAAGCTATATATTGTGGGAACAGAACATTCTGAGTGATTGTAGCAGCAGAAAATGAAGCCAATAAGAAACCCAAATAGCAGTGTGGTTTATGGCCAGGATATAAAACAGCTTAACGTAATGATTTGTGACATAGTTATACAGATATTTCTGGTCCTTTTGGTGCTCCCCACCTTTCTACAGGTGTTCAAACCTTCCATCTCTAGATAACTTGTCACAGATAGTTGCAGGTCTCTAACTCCTAGACCTGGATTGGAGTAAAGTGATCCACCGGATGGACAGGGGGGACAAGGCTGATCTCCTCAATGAGTTCTTTGCCTCAGTGTTCCTAAGTGAGGGGCAAGACAAGTCTCTCACTGGGATTGTAGAGAGGCAGCAGCAGGGCGCCAGACTACCATGCATAGACCCTGAGATGGTGCAGAGTCACTTGGAGGAACTGGATGCGTTTAAGTCGGCAGGCCCGGATGAGCTCCATCCAAGGGTACTGAAGGCACTGGCTAAAGTCATTGCACAGCCACTGGCAGGAATATTCGAATGCTCATGGCACATGGGCCAGGTCCCGGAGGACTGGAAAAGGGCCAATGTGGTCCCCATTTTCAAGAAGGGGAGGAAGGAGGACCCGGGCAACTATAGGCCAGTCAGTCTCACCTCCATCCTTGGCAAAGTCTTTGAAAAAATGATCAAGGCTCACATTTGCGAGAGCCCGGCAGGACAAATTATGCTGAGGGGAAACCAGCACGGGTTCGTGGCAGGTAGCTCATGCTTGACTAATCTAGTCTCTTGTTATGACCGAGTTACAAAATGCCTGGACGCAGGAGTAGGGGTTGACATCATATACTTAGACTTCAGGAAGGCCTTCGATACGGTATCCCACCCCATACTGGTGAACAAGTTAAGAGGCTGTGACTTGGATGACTACACAGTCCGGTGGGTGGCGAATTGGCTAGAGGGTCGCACCCAGAGAGTCGTGGTAGATGGATCGGTTTCGACCTGGAAGGGTGCGGGCAATGGAGTCCCGCAGGGCTCGATCCCAGGACCGATACTCTTCAATACTCTTCAATGTCAGTGACTTGGACGAGGGAGTGAAATGTACTCTGTCCAAGTTTGCGGATGACACAAAACTGTGGGGAGATGTGGACACGCCGGAGGGCAGGGAACAGCTGCAAGCAGACCTGGACAGGTTGGACAAGTGGGCAGAAAACAACAGAATGCAGTTCAACAAGGAGAAATGCAAAGTACTGCACCTAGGGAGGAAAAATTCCAGCACACCTACAGCCTAGGGAATGACCTGCTGGGTGGCACGGAAGTGGAAAGGGATCTTGGAGTCCTAGTGGACTCCAAGATGAACATGAGTCATCAGTGTGACGAAGCCATCAGAAAAGCCAATGGCACTTTAGCGTGCATCAGCAGATGCATGA
>NW_005842700.1:236880-240968 GCF_000455745.1 Alligator sinensis
TTCCTGCCTATGCAGGGGGTCAGACTCGATGATCTATTGAGGTCCCTTCCGACCCTAACATCTATGAATCTATGAATGTATGAAAACCCATGCCAGTCGTTTATTAGCAGGCAGGTTTGACTACCAACTGTGGTGGGGGGAGTTTCCCCCATCAGGAGCTTGTGATCAGTGTTACATACTGATCCACAGCTTTCTCAGACCAGGAAGTTTGGTTACCAAATGAGAAAAGGCATTAGAGAAATTTATTTTCAAATAAGACCTAACAAATAAGACCTTTTTAGACTCCCCTAATCTTATACATCACTACAAGCTAAATTAGATGTCCCTAGATAAATATTCTAAGATAGCTGATGCATTGTTTGACAGTTCAACCCATTCAGGCATGCCTTAGACCTATGCCTTGCTATGTCTTACAGGGATGGGCCAGTGTGCTGAAACCATCTTTTTGCCTTACCATTCCAACCATCTGTCTTTGGAAACCCTATACAAGAAATATGCCTTACTTTCCAGATGAGTGTACGTTTCCAGACGCTCCTATGTTCATCACACATAGCCACTGTGATGCATTTCACTGTCGGTGAGGTGCAAACCAGATACTGAGTCAAACATATCCAGAACGGTGCCTCTTTCTTGATATGTTAATAATTTTGAATCACCATAATGCCTCAGGGCCTTAGTATTGGACTGGAATGCCATTGTGTATAGTAATGTACAAACACTGAACCAAAGACATAAATATCCATCTAAATATAGGAGAAGAGACAAGAAATGGAAACAATGAGAAAATATTGCTCAGCCTGACAGGCAACAGTCATAGCCATCTGATAGAAATTAGCCACCTGATTCATAGATTCATAGATGTTAGGGTTGGAAGGGACCTCAGTAGATCATCGAGTCCGACCCCCTGCATAGGCAGTAAAGAGTGCTGGGTCTAGATGACCCCAGCTAGATGGTTATCTAACCTCCTCTTGAAGACCCCCAGGGTAGGGGAGAGCACCACCTCCCTTGGGAGCCCGTTCCAGACCTTGGCCACTCGAACTGTGAACAAGTTCTTCCTAATGTCCAATCTAAATCTGCTCTCTGCTAGCTTGTGGCCATTATTTCTTGTAACCCCCGGGGGCGCCTTGGTGAATAAAAACTCACCAATTCCCTTCTGTGCCCCCATGATGAACTTATAGGCAGCCACAAGGTCGCCTCTCAACCTTATCTTGCGGAGGCTGAATAGATCCAGTTTCTCTAGTCTCTCCTCGTAGGGCTTGGTCGGCCTTTAACCATATCAGTGGCCCTTCTCTGGACCCTCTCCAGGTTATCCACATATCTCTTGAAGTGCGGTGCCCAGAATTGCACGCAGTACTCCAACTGCGGTCTGACCAGCGCCCGATAGAGGGGAAATATCACCTCCTTGGACCTATTCGTCATGCATCTGCTGAAGCACGAT
The DNA here is from genome assembly GCF_000455745.1 of Alligator sinensis. Classification (NCBI taxonomy): domain Eukaryota; kingdom Metazoa; phylum Chordata; order Crocodylia; family Alligatoridae; genus Alligator; species Alligator sinensis. The sequence continues at coordinate 238,319 of NW_005842700.1, forward strand.
AAAGTGCCATTGGCTTTTCTGATGGCTTCGTCACACTGACGACTCATGTTCATCTTGGAGTCCACTAGGACTGCAAGATCCCTTTCCAATTCTGTGACACCCAGCAGGTCGTTTCCTAGGCAGTAGGTGTGCTGGACATTTTTCCTCCCTAGGTGCAGCACTTTGCACTTCTCCTTGTTGAACTGCAGTCTGTTGTTTTCCTCCCACTTGTCCAACCTATCCAGGTCTGCTTGCAGCTGTTCCCTGCCCTCCGGCGTGTCCACTTCTCCCCATAGCTTTGTGTCATCTGCAAACTTGGACAGAGTACACTTCTCTCCCTCGTCCAAGTCGCTGATGAAGACATTAAAGAGTAGCGGTCCAAGGACCGAGCCCTGCGGGACCCCACTGCCCACACTCTTCCAGGTCGAAACCGACCCATCCACCACGACTCTCTGGGTGCGCCCCTCCAGCCAATTCGCCACCCACCGGACTGTGTAGTCATCCAAGTCACAGCCTCTTAACTTGTTCACCAGTATGGGGTGGGATACCGTATCGAAGGGCTTCCTGAAGTCTAAGTATACGACATCCACCCCTCCTCTTGTGTCCAGGCGTTTCATAACCTGGTCATAAAAAGAGACTAGATTAGTCAGGCATGATCTGCCTGCTACGAACCCGTGCTGGTTTCCCCTCAGCATAATTTGTCCTGCCGGGCAGGACAACTGATGGTTGTCAATGTTGTCAAGGTTTTGTAGGCCGTACACCTAAGGAGAGTCTTAAGGAGAGATGTGGGGAGGATAGCAAGGCAGCTTTGATATTAGATCCACTGGAGCTCAATAGCTTTAGGGGTAGCATTAGAGAAAGATGTGAGCATTTGAATACCTAACAAATGATCCATGGGGCAGTAGAACCTATGAACCAATGAACCTATGACTTAATATGGAGTGAGAGATGCTAGGGTAGGGGGATAGGCTACAAAAGGCTTTGAAAAGTAAGACCAGCTTTTTTTATATGATTCAACAGAATAAGAAGACTCTGTGGAAGGATATGTGGAGGAACAACATGGGTCCAGGCAGTAGCCTAGAAACGTGACCTTTGCAAGCATATTCTGAGGTTGGAGGGACTTAGAAGAGAGACTGCTGGACACCGAAGTCCTCTGGTAATGTCCCTTCTGCCCTCTAAGCTCCTGACTCCTGCCACTTTAGTCCTACATTGCTCACTTCTTCGCATTCATATCCATTTCCTGATCTGTGTCATTGCTAAAGCTCCCTTCATGTGGTCTTTGGGTCTTCAGCCTCCAGCAATGTTCAACTCAGCGGAGTACTCACAAATGAGAGCTGGTTATGACTTTGATACCAGGCTTATTATCTATGCCTTTGTTAAGGCTTTGAGGACACACTGGTGTGCATGGAGCTTTAGGGACCCCTTTGTTAAGCTTTCACTACCAACATGAAAGGAAGTTTGGCTTTCCTCCTTTTGCTGTTTTTTTTCCTGTTTTCTCCACCAACTCCTCTGGGAGCTGATGAACTTCCCCTGACAGAAGTGAATTCTTCCCAAGGTTCATGAAAATGCTTCTGAAGAGCCAATTTGATGGGTCTTAAAATGGGTGACATTGCACCAACCCACAGCCGTTTGTATATAAATGTCCCAGAAAAAGGTGAGATCTCAGCGTAGGATTTTTTTTTTTATGCAACCCTCTCCCATTTCAAATCCCAGAAGCGACACTTGACTCCCAACTGCGGTTACCGCAGGCATGGAAACAAAGTACAAAGATATTACTGGTGAAAGCAGCTTCCTAGAAGTTTCCAAGTGCTACGATCTCTCTCCAGAGGTATGGTGATGCCATTCTGTTTAATTGGACAACCAAAAAAATATATAGCACCCCCTCCTGTTAGCCATAGTATGCACCTTAAAGATACCAATAGATATCCGAGCTTTGTCATTCTGTGTCCAGCATGCAAATAGCAGGGAGCAGCGCTTTCCCTGAAATCACACAGCAAAGGCACTGGCAGACAGTCACATATACCAACTTAAAGGGGAATCCACGGTGTAGCATCTGCCCACCTAGTAAGTGGGCAGTTAAACCAAGGCTGCTCACCCCTGAAAGAAAAAGGGGTAAATTGCATCAGTTCACTTCCTGAAGATTAGAAGCAGACAGGTGAAGCATTGGCAGATACTCGTGAGTGCAATAAGTCTCCCTCGCCAGCACAATCCCCGTTCAGTGCTTCAGTTAGTCATCTGTTCAAGCCCAAAATAGACAAGACAGTTAGGCTAGGTACAGACATTCAAAAAGCCTGAGGTGGAATTGATCCAAGGGATGTGGTTTTCTGTAAATGGTGCAGTTTAGATCAGTAGCAAACAGAATACACGTTCACCCTTTGGTGGGGTGGATCTCAGACTGGGTTCCACCATTTTGAAACCGGTTTGTGTGCCAAACTTCTGTTCTGTTATGGATATAGACTGGTTTCCGATTCCTTATACTGGTGAAAGTGTAATGTCTAGACCTGGCCTCACAGGGCAGTAGGGGATGCGGAGGATAGAAAGAAGAAGTGACTTGCAGCAGGCCGGGGGCAGTCAGGAAGGAAGCCCTTGCCCATCGTGCTAGCTACCAGGCTGCACTAACTCCCTCCTTATTATTCACCCATCAGTTCTTATATATACACTTGCTTCACAC
>NW_005842700.1:240978-262138 GCF_000455745.1 Alligator sinensis
ACGCTGCAGCTATTCTCTGTTCCTGGAGCTCTGTGACACATTTTCAACATGAAGTTATACCAAGAGACTCCTTTACTAACTTGCTAGCCAGCTCCTTTGCCTGATGATAAAGATAAGATAAGGCAGCTGCTGACAGCAGGCATGAGACTGCAGTCTCGAAGCAGAGTCCTCTCACTTGCTTATATCTTGGGGGGCAAAAAATGGTCTTTCCAGCATTTCCTGACACTCAACAAGTAGGCCTGTTTCAAACCAGAGGTATGGGGGAGAGTATGTTCCAGAATTGAGGGCAGCCACCCCCGTTACGCCTTCAACAAGTGACGTTCTCACTCAGAAATCTCCCCTGACCTTAGCTGAACCATTCTGGCACAGGCAGAGAAGTTCTTTCACATACAGCCCCGGGACATAGTGTTGCTTCCTGTTGCTCTGTGAGACTCCCCACTGCCTCCCCTTGTTACGATGTTGGCAATGCAAGGTGTAACCCACTGTGGGGGGGACATTACCAGTCCTGCACAGCCCTTGGGACAGATTAATGACCAAAGGAGCAAGCTAATGGTGGCTAAGGAGCAAGCTAATGATGGAGTGGCTCCATCACTCAGCTGCGTTAATTAGACCACCCAAAGCACTGCATGGACATGATTTCACTACTTCCAGTTTTGGAGGCAGCCCACCTTGAGCATGGGTGAATACCTGAGAGTGCCCCTGCCTGGTAAATTAAGTTTACCCTATAGCCATGGCCTTCTAGTCCTCGCTCAAATTGTAGGCACTTATGTCTTCTAAGTTTGGTGGCCTTTCGTTCTCTTCCCCATTGTGTTGGCCAAGATGGCAGCTCTCACACCTACACACCGTATCTCTGATGGCTGTTTCCCAACTAGCTAGAGAGATTTTTTTAGGAACCACGCAAAGCGAGCCAAAGGGGTGAAAAGAGTCCGGGTGCGAGACACCCTGGCGCCTCGCATGAAATATAGTCAAAAAGGAGTCAAAAACTCAAAGCCAAGGCTGGTCAGAAATAAATAGCCACTATTTTAAGTGTTATGATTGAACATTCCTCTTGGAGGAATTTCCTAGTTTAAAAAAAGAACATGAACTGGTCAAACACCATTATGATGATGAGTTTATTTCATTTCTTTTTCGGAGGGTCTATTTATAACTGTGTTTAATCCGAGCACTGGTGAAGCAAACAGAAAGGACAGTTTGCGATGGGAGCCCTGTGCTGAACTCTGGCTTTGGACTGTCTTCCTTACCTGCTGGTTACCATCTCCTCCCCGTCACGCAGTCTTGCCAGGCAGGGTTTGTTCTTGAGGGTTGTTTTTTTTTCTCCCCCTCAGATACTGCAAGAAAATCCTCACACCTTTCCAGATGTAATAACCAAAGTGTGAATGTGGATTTCCAAGCTGCCGTGTGAAACAGCAGCAGCCCTCGCACTGTGGGCACTCATAGCTCCCGAGTCCACACTTGGTTTTGCTATGCTGACAGCATGAAGTGCCAATCCTAGAAGGCTGCTGATATTCTCAGCTTCCACTGACTGCCCTGGCACTGCACAGAAGAGTAAACGCAGCAGTAGATATTTGCAGAGGACATGTGCAGCGAGTAGAGGCTCTTGCTACTCTCTAGTTTAACTGTGCAAAGACCTGTCCTAGAGAGAATGGATGGTCTGACTATGGCACATCCATGTAACTCAGGATGTCTGGCTTTCATGACAGTGTCTGTGATGCCCTCCGCTGCCACGGGCACCCTATGCAACCATACATCTCTGTCTCCTACAGGGCCCTCAACTCTAAAGCGGGGTAACAGCACTGCCTTTCTGCCTACCCTTGCCTGCTAAGACTTTAAACTCTTTGGAGCAGGGGTTGCTTTTTGCTATGCATGCATCTGTGTGTTGATACCACAACAGGGCATCAAGCACTTCTGAGATTTCTCAGGGCCGATCTCTACCGAGGCAGCAGTGTGTCTTGGTGACAAGCTCAGCAGTGAGGCTGCTCCAAGCTCATCCCCAGTGCCTCCTTTTGAACCCTTGGTCCCTGGAGTACACCCAGGGGAGCTTCACTGCCTAAATGCTGGGTCTGGAGCTCATCAGTGCATATAGACCAGAGGGATGCGCCTAGTACAGTAGCAAGTGTGGGGAGCGGGGGAGACGGGGTGACCCCCCCACCAGGTGCTGAAGTGAAGGGGCACTGCCCAGATGGGACAGGGCTGCAAGCAGCTCATTTGGGGCGTGGGGCTAGGGGAAGGGTGGGGGGAGCAGTTTCAGCCACAGTCAGCTGCTCCTGGGCCCATCGTCTACACGTGCACCTGGGACAGCAGCTCTTTGAGCCTGGGCGGATCATACCCAGGCTGGAAGGGGACACGAGGGGTAAGCTCTGTGTGTCAGGTGGTGGAGGAGCTGGCTGGAGCACAAGTGTCAGGCAGGCCCCTGGTTGGCCGAGCTGACCGCTCGCAATTTACACCCGCGGTCCTCACCCACACGTACATTTGATAGCATATGACTGCAGTAAGGTAGCACTGTTCCTGACAGTACTATCTTATGGCAGAGCTAATTAGTTTCCTGTACCCTAATACCAGTGCACGTGTACACCGTGACGCTTTACTGCTGGGCTAATTAGTCCACTCTGCAGTAAAGCGCACGTGTAGATGCACCCAGGGCACAGATAAAAGTTAGGTTTGTTGCACAATCAGCCCCTGAAAGTGCTCTATGACATGTGCATGGCTGCACAGCACTTCACGTGACAAATTAACCCTCGTAAAATGAGGGATCAGATGAAGGCACTTTATTTTAGAGCACTTTAGGGAATTTCTCTTCCCTAGGGTCAATTGGTTATGTGATCAGTGCTGTCTACAGGAAGAGAGGTGGGATAAGAGAGGGAGAGGGAGCTGTGAGCTGGGGTTTCCCAGCCTGAGCTGGAGTGTGGGGGGCAGGTAGATTGGAGCCCCCCACCTCATGCTCCCCCCCCAGACACCCTCTCCAGCTCTGGCCAGGCAAGCCCCAACCTCCAGCTCCCTTCCCCTCTCCCATGCCTCCTCCTTTCCTGCAGACAGCACCAGAGCTAGGGGGAGGTTAAGGGGAGGGGAGCAAGGCTAGGAGAGAGCAGCTGCGGGCAGGCTCCTGCCAGCACCCCCAGTGAGTTACAGTGATCTGAACACTGTGTGCTGCAACCTGGCATTTCAAGACACTAGTATGCATGGGCCTGTGAGAGGGCTAGAGAAAATACCTGGCAATACCACAGAAAATAGAGGGATGTTGCAGCTAATTCTGGCAAAGTCTGCCTTGCAATCAGAAGTGAGGCTGCAGCTCAGGTAGGCACACCCAACCTAATGTTTATATGACTATTTTGAGCCTCTAAAAGAGCTTAGCCATGACAACATGGGTTTAAGCAAGGACTAGCTGCCAGACTAAGTATCTAGGGTTCCAACCAGCCCTGTACAGCCTGCACTGGGCCCATATGATTGGTACACAAGCTGGACAAAAGGTGGTTCAGGAATGTCTAGACATAGCACTAAAGATTAATAAATATCATCATTACAAAAAAAATCCTTGATGAGAGTGAATGGGTGCCTGCATTTGGAGAGTGAGGGAAAGAAACCCTGGTGGATTGCTCAAGACCTCTATCATTTCTCTGCAAGAAAAGAAAGCCCGTATGTGTACAATACTCATCTTTCTCCTACTTGCCACCAAAGGGTGGCATGGGCACACTAAGGAGGGGTGATCCATTTGTTTTCAGATAACCCTGTGCACTGCAGGCAATGATGCAACCCTACTGGGCTAGAGTTGCCCACCATAGCACCATGACTTACACTTGACCCCATATTTTAAGGAATGGGACACTCGGCTGACCTATAGGAAGGGTCCATTTAGACCTCCTGAGACTGAGAGGGGACTACAACTCTGGGGAATTGCTCTAACCATTAGGTTACTTATGGTGGAGGAACAGTATCTTTATGCTGTTGTTCATGTACATGTCTGTCTACTTAGGTCAGACATCCTGCCAAAACAAGGCTGGCTTTGCGGTCATGGGGAAGTAGACTTCCAAGTTCATGAAGGTATTTTAGCAAAGGCTAAAATTCCCCCAGTAAGGAACAGGGAGATGTGCCCCTTCTGAGTTACTGGGCATCCCTCTCTGGAGGCCGCCCCAGTACTGAATGAATAGGAGAATTGTGTGGCTTGGCAGGGTGAAGTAGAAATGCTGCATACTAGCTCCCACTTGAAAATGTAGGGGACCTACTTGTCTGCACAGGTAAAACAGACTGCCTCCCTGACCCTGGCAATGTGGATCAGGACTTTGCCAGTAGGTCTTCACTGGGCGTCTAATGGATCAAACCGAATTTAGTTGTTAGAGTCTTGCTTTCAACTTTGTTACAATAATTTCTATTTGCACACCCTCATTCCCAGCATCCATCTTGACTTTGCCCCCAGGATCAGTGTAGTCATCCCTGTAGAAAACTCAAGCAAAACATTTATTTAGTGTTTGGGCAGTACCTAGATGACCTCTACCCCATTGTCACTACATCAGCCCCATTTCTTCTTTCTTCTTTTTTTTATTATGGTTATACCTTCTACAGCTGAAGAACCCCTTGCAATTTGTTTTAATACCCTTGCAAGGTCGACCTCAGCTTGACTTTTAGCACGTTGTCCTGAGACCCAAAACGGAACCCTTAGTTCTACAGAAATTGCTTAGAAAACCTCTGTTTTGCTTTGTGATGTGTGTGGTCCATTGGGTATGTGCACAGTGGGCATTTCTACATGACATGGGGGTTTAATTCTCCCTAAATTGAAATGGTGGTTTTTTAAAAACACCACTTCAATTTAGGGTGAAGTAAAACCCTGTGTTGTGTACACCCGTGCCAGAGCCCAATGCTTACCTACCTCTCCAGTGGCGGGGAGGGGAGAGTGAGCTGCTGGCAAGCAGAGCAATCCTTGAGCTGCATAGGGGAAGAGGGGCTGGTGCTTCCCTCTGCAGCAGTGGTGCCCCCTCCCCAGGTGGCATCTGCCCACAGGCACCTGGCTTAGGCAGTCCCGGGGGGCACCACAGCCACAGAGGGAAGCCCCAGGCCCCTGCACAGCTCAGGCAGGCTCTGGGGGGGTGGAAAAAAATCAGGCTCACCACTTTTTTTTTTTCCCCCCCTTCTGTGGAGCCTGCCTTCCCAGGCTGCTGCCGGGCTGCCTGCATGGTCTGCCTGCAGACCCCCTGAGCCGCACAGAGCCTGGTGCTTCCCTCCATGGCTATAGGGTAGGAAACTAAAACTCCTCGAAGGTATTTTACTTTGCAGCGCCCCAAAGTCGTTTGCTGCGTCCCAAAGTCATTTAAGGTGCATTACCTCGCCAAACATCCTACAGCGGCTGAAATTAACGTGCAATTCACCGCCGAATGTGCAAACCGCCCTGCCTTTAAAGCAGTGCCAAAGGCATTTACCCCACTTTAAAGTGTCATCTACAAATGCCCAGTGAGTGTAAACTGCTCCTGTTCTGTTTTTAAGGCTGTGAAGAGCAAAGTCTATACAATTCAAGGAGATCAAAGCTTTTATGCTGTTCTTTTTTTTGAATGACCAGTCTGGAGGAGATGCATAGATTTCATCCTGATGAGCTAACACATTAAAATTAGACCTTTTTTCCTTTAGTGAAGACAGTGCCTAGCTGGCAGATGCAGATCCTTGAATGTCAGAATGCATACCTTACATACCTTCTTACTTCCTTTACATACTTTGAATCCTGAATTACTCTCCAGGAAACCTCAGTGACGTAACATTGAAAACTTTGAAGCGTACAGTGATTAATCTGACTTGAGATGAACAAAATCTGTCCCATAACTTCCTAGTTTTGGGGGTGGGGGTTGTGTAAAGGATGATATTACTAATTTACCTGCCATGGCTATGAGGATTGCATATCAGGAGATAAAAGCATTCTAGCTAGTAAGCTATAGAGTGCTCACCCGAAAAGCACAGGCTCTTGCCTGTAAAATAAAATCTGTTTAAAATGAGATGGTTTCGATGCTGTCTTGAGGAGACAGGACAGCAGTTCTCAGATTTGTATGGGGGAAGCTTTCTGGTCCAACAAGTACTTCCAAATACTCCAGAGCTGCTCTTATCTCCCTAGCAAAGCATCTGTTTTTCTTCAGCCAGTGACACTTCCTGTTAGTTATAGCCTAAGACATCTCTTAGGTCTTCAAGAGTTATTAATTTACTTATGTCTTAATCAAGTGTGTTCCAAATATCAAGCACCATTCAGCTGCCTCTTTCCATCTTTTCCCTGAAGCAAACACTAGAAAATTTACTGCTGATGCAGAGAACAAGTAGGTTAGCAAAAAACCCCCCCAAAAAACACATGATAACAAACCCAGTCTGCAAAACAACCTGGGGAGTTTAGCACAGGGAGGATGTGGACAAGGATAGAGAGATTCAATATGGACCAATATAGAGGAACAGGAGACAGATGCAAAAACTCTGTGAATCCCAAGCAACTAAAAGTTGCTTGATAACAGCCCTTTACCACTGAAGGGTGATTGTACAGATGGTGGAAATAGCCTTTTCTCTGTAGCTGTAGGAACAGGACTAGGAGCAACAGCCTCAAGCTGCAGCAGAGGAAATTTAGTTTGCAAATTAGGTGGAAATTTTTTATTATGAGGGTGGTCAAGCATTGGAACAGCCTACCTAGAGAAGGTCTGGAATATCCATCCCTGAATTTTTTCAAGAGCAGTTTGGACAGACACTTGGCTGGGATTGTCTAGTCAAGGATGATCCTGCCTCCAGCAGGAGGCTGAGCTAGAGGACCTCATGAAGTCCCTTCCAGCCTTATATTCCTATGATCATATGATCCTAAAAGCCTGTCTGGACTGGAAAATTGTAGCAGATTTAGGAAGGGTGTGAATTTAAATCCCAGTATAAATCCATATGCCCATATTCTTATTCCAGAATAAGAAAGCCTCATTCCTGTTTTATGTGACCCACTTCCAAGTGGTGCTCCTAATCCAGAACCAGTGTTCCCATGTGGAATCAACCAAGAGCATTTCCATGTTTAGATAAGGTGCAATCTGCCCTGCTTAGCACTGCTGATCTGGTGGGATATATGACCTACCGCTTGTTAATAGTTCCAGCACTTTATTAATCAACGTTGCATAATTCTCCACCTGAGATTATCACCTTCTGTATGCATGGCACTCAAATATCAGACCACCAGTTCCCAAAACCTTTGGTATCATGCTGGTGCTGAACAGCTATATCTGGGTGGAGATGTGGACAGAGCATATGCGACTTGGTGTTTCACTGGTTGAGAGGACTCAACCAATTGCTTGTTGAGCAACCATTGCTTGTTACGTTACTGGAGAATTGTGGATCTCTATGGAAAATCAAGAGCATCCAGCGCTGCAGACATAAGCTCAGATGGCAGTTGGCTGCTAGGTGTACTAACTCTCCTCCTTGTTTCCGTCTGCTGTTGCTGCATGCACACACCAGTCTGAATGCCCAATATGGAACCTAGTATCCCCCTTCCTGGCAGGTCCAGAAGAAGTCCCAGCACTCCCTGTTTTGATGGAGCTCCTGAATCCTACAGAGGTTTTGCAAGACTATTGTGGCAAGATCAAAAGCAGCCCCTTCATACATCCTCAATAAAACCTAAGAAACACAAAGCTGAGGAGCCTGGGGCTCTAGAAAGAGCAAAAAAAATTTTAAGACTTTGCTGGAAATACCTCTGCTTATATTTATCGCTGTTAGGAAAACCTTACCCTATCCCTGGTAAACATATGTGGATAATATGTTACAAATAATTCCTTATGAATACCATGCTTGTCTTTTTCGAGTATTGCAGGTTGCTACTTTTTTCTTGTGCTATGTCATCGTAAAACCACACTTTTCTCCAGAGGGGACAGGGCTAAGAAGCCCACATCATCCCTTCTGATTAATACAGAACCATTCACTTGAGGATCATAACCCATTTTAGCAGCATTAATGAAGACTTGGAACATCCCTCCTGTTGTGTGGTCATAAGTGTTATTAAACCCATTTAATCGAGACAGACAATTCTGGGGTGGCTCTGTACACAGTCCTAGAAAAGTACAGCTAGAAGAGACCTCCTGAGGGCATCTAATCCAATCCCCTGCTCAAGCCAGGTTCGTCTGTGGCTAAACCATCCCAGCCAAGTGCTTGCCTAATCTGGTCTTGAAAATTCCCAGACCTAGAGATGCCACCCCCTGTCTAGCCACCTGGTCTAGCTAGACCACCACCTGTCTAATATCCACCACCTGGTCTAGCTAGACCACCACCTGTCTAACCACCTTTACCTGTCTTATATCCATCACCTAGTCTAGGTAGACCACCACCTGTCTAGCTAGACCACAACCTGTCTAATATCCAGTCTAAATTTCCCCTGCTGCCATTTGAGACCATTGCTCCTTGTCTAACCATAAAACAGTGCACGCCTTGTTCCCAGGCTTGTACTCTAACCACTAGCTGATGTTTGTTGCTTTAATTAGTTCACTAACACTGAGCCTAGGAGCAGCAGACAGGATCTGCATTACCAGAACCAGGAATTTAAGAAACCACATGCCACGAGCTGTCAGAGGGGTTTGCACAGAAGGAGAGAGAATACACAATATCGTGTACAATACCCCATTCCCTCCATGAGTCAACCAGCTGCTCTCAGGATTTCCTCAGCCTGAGAGCAGTCAGCACACAGTCAGCAGAACTGTTATCTTGCTTTTTGCTAAGCATGCAAAAAAGGAGTACCCTGTCCTGAGGATAAGCTTTGTAATGGGGGCAATAGGAGGTGCAGTTCTATTCATGCTATCAACCTGTCATGGGTTCTTCAAGGAAACAATACAGGGCTCCATCCCCAAAGCTGTAGCTATCCAGGGAAGCCCAAGGATCACAGTATGCTCATATAGGCCTGAGCCAACCACACAGATTCCACGTGGAGTATGAGGAAATCTCCCCCTCTCTGTCTCCCTGGAAGGGGGGCATTTCAGCCCCTCCTCTGATTTTCACTCTGCCTCGTTTTGGTCAACCTGGTCACCTAGGCAACCGGGCTGTAAAAAAATCCTGAGGGGAGGGGAGCTTGCTCTCTCTCTTTTCCCGTGGCAGTCATTTTGGAATGCACACAAGCTCGGACCTCCGGAGAGAGACTGAGAGAGTCTCTCTGGAAGATTTTACTGTGAGTAGATTTGGAAACTTAGCCAGTAGCTTAGATCCAAGTAATTTAGATGCGTATTAAAAGGGCCACCTAGCCCATTTTTGTATGACTCAATTTATTAGAAATTGCTGAAGGTGCTTTCTCTTAACTTCCTTTTTTTCTCCTCCTCCCTCCCCCACCCCAATCAATAAATAGCTATCTGGATACAGCTGTGAATTCCCAAGTGGAGAGACAGGCCTTTTTGCTCCCTTTGCTCAGCTGGCTAAGGTGGGCTTCGCTTGGCTATTACTTTCCTCTCATACAGGAGGCTATCTTTGGATGCTTCAGGCTGAAAGAAGCACTCCAAAATACTACTGTGGACCAAACACCCACAGGCTTGCGGGTGTGCTCCAGAAGGGGGGTGGCCAGATGTAGGCGCCCCAGGAGAGCCTTCTGAAGCATATTTTTGGGCCTGACACAATGAGGTGAGTGGCTTGGCATAGTAACACCCCCTATTGTCCCACGACCTGGAGCTTGAGCCTCATCTTCCTCTTTGCAGAAGGGATCATGGTTGGTACCTTCCAACCAGATTTCACTGGGAAATCTTGCCTGAAACTACACCCTGGCTTAAAGGAGGGAGTCCTCCTCATGTCTTCCTCTCTCTCTGTCTCCTGATTTTCATGCTGGAAGATGGGGCTTCTGATTGGAGAGAAAGCAAGGAGGAGGCTCTCAAAGAAGTTTTTCAGGATTTTCTTACTACACCCTGTCAGCTGCCTACTCTTTCATTCCATGACAGTCTTTGGCCCTCAACATTTTATTTTCTAGGAGGTGTGTGTTGGTATGAAGGGAGGGGTCTTATCTACAAAACAAATCTGTACCCAATGTCAGTAGATAGGTAGAATGCGATATATTTATGCAATTGCAAAATATAATCAGCAACCCATGTTGAAACCCAATTGAGGCAAACCCATAAAAAAGGACAAATGCATTCTTGCACAATGGCAAAGAATAACAGTCATAGCATTTGTCTTGAGCTCAAAGGAACACGGTTCATCTTGACCCAGACTTAGAAGGTTACGTCTATTTTTCAGTCTGGGAAACTGGAGCTGGTTTATAAAGGATTTGCCTTCACCTTTGGAAAAAGGAAGCAAGTGGTGAAAGATGATTCCTTCAATGTGCAGAACTACACGCACATCAGTGCAGGAGTGCTAGCTCCGTCTGTGAAGCTAATCGCTGCTCAACTCTTGGTCCATTGATTCCCTCTAAGTAAAAGCTTCCCAGGAGAAGGATTGTTTCCTCTGCAAGATGCCAAGTTTTGGATGAAAGCTCAGAATCCAAAACATGTTTTATTCTGACAGGTCCCCGCATGGGAGATTTGATTCAAGAGCCCCCATTCCTGTTCCCCCTTAAAGGCCAGGCTCCGAGGTCAGATCTCCCACAATGCATTGTGGTCTCCCCTCTGGCAAAGGGAAGCTATGAACAATTCCAGTCTTACAGCTGTAGTGCTTCATGAGAGTCATGGAGCCCAGCTATAACAAAGAACAGACACTTGATGTACCAGGCCTATAGGCTACATGAAGCACACAGCAGCTGATGTGGACCCAGATTGGTAGGTCATGCTGAGATCAGCAATGACCTGTTTTAATGTAATTATTATCAACCAAAATATGTGTATTCAGAATGAGACATTCCAGAGTGACATCCTTCTTGCCAGTTTTCCAAGTGATAATCAGGAAAAAAAATTCCAAAAATGTGAAATTTTCTCATAGGCAACTTAATTTGGGCAGAGACTACATTTTTCACACAGAGGAAGAAAATTCCCTTCCTGGTGTACAACATTATGTAACCCTGACTCCTTCAGTGTCTTCCTGAAGTACACTAGTTAAAACCTTTGTCAAGCTTGGTTTAAGTGTCCCTTGTGTACAGACAAAGTTCTTTGGGTAAATCTGATATCTTTTATTCGACCAACTCAAATAGTTGGAAAAATTCTTTTTAGCAAGCCTTTCAAGTGCAAACACCCTTTGTCAGGTTGAGGAAGCATCTGCAAACGGTCTGTGCTCTTCCTGGATGGAGTGGGAAACAATTTTTCCAACTATTTGAGTTGGTCGAATAAAAGATATCAGATTTACCCAAATAACTTTATCTGCCTATGTCCTTAGACCAACACGGCTACAACCTACACCCCTGAACCTTGTGAATGGGGGTTTTAGTGGGAACTGTCCTATCAACTAGTGTAACTAATTCCTGGTTTCCTCACAAAGACCCTGCTGCCCTTTATTGACAATAAGAAACTTTGCTCATACGTGTCAAAAAGTCAGGTGAAAGACCCTCCTGAGCCTAACAGGCCTGCCAGACTAGTAGCTAAGGCAGACTATGTTCCATAGAGAACAGCACCCAGGAGTGTGAAAAAGTTAATAGCACATTCAGACACCTTTGACTTCCCACTTACAACTAAGCTGGCTAAGAACAGCCTCTGCATGTGTCCTGGAGCCCTAGTAAGAGTCTTGAACTGTGTTATCACAACTCCAGTGTTCATGAATCTAGTCCCATTGAAATCATCTCACCCATATAAAGGATGACAGGTGTGTATGGGGGTGGGGGGTGAAGGATTAGACCCGCTGCTTGTAACCACATAAGGTGTGAATTCTCGGCATGATGATGAACCCTCTTGTTTGCCACATTTGAATAAGCACCTGCAGCAGTTACAAATGTGCGGCCACTTAACCATTTGAAGAAAAGCTTCAAAGCATTTGATGTGTGCTACTAGAAAACCAAAATAAAAGGAACTCAAATGCCCACAAGGGCAATGGAAGGAGGCCCTGAAAAAGCAAGGAAAGTGGCAGCAATTTTTGGCTGGCCACAAACATTTCTTCTGAAATAATACAGTTCTCCCCTCACCCTTTTACAAAAAGAGCATGCTCTGAGTCCGAGCCAAATTCAGATCCCCTGGGCGAGTGACAGACAGAAATTACATATAAACCAGTATAAGTGATCAGAAACTGGTTCAAATCTGTAGTTCAGTGCACATAAACCACTTTCAAAATGGCTGAAACTGGTTTAAGATAAACCTGGATGGGTATAATATCAAATTTAACTGACTTAGGTTAAATTGGTTTATTAAACTTCTGTCCCAGTTCCCCTACAGATTCAAGAAAACTCAGTCCCCCAGCATCCCAGGATGCTTTTTCACCTCCCCCACATGGTGGGTGGACTAGCCTTGGGCCAAGCTGTCTGCTTCAGCTGAGCAAGGAGGTATGTTCTAGCACTGCTCAGCTTCTGGCCTGAGCCACTGCAGGCAGGTGGCTGCATTTCTGGAATGAAAAGCGAATGTCTGTTGACTTGCTTCTTGGTTCAGTCTATGCATCTTGGAGTAACCAGCAAAGATTGAATCGATCCACCCTCAAGCTTTTTGCCTGTCTGTACATAGCCTTGGGGTGACAAAGGATTTCTCTTCTGCAAATTGGAAACACCAGTGTGTTGACATACTGGGGATGATTTCTCTTTGCAATGTGTACTCAAGCAAGTGCATGCAAGGGGTCAAAGCTTGTCCCTGGGAGAGGCTTCATCTCAGGTACAGCATCAAAGCCAGCCCCCTAAAAACATAATCCAGATCTCATTCTGGAAGCTGCTCTTTTTGGTCAGATTGCCCAGAATACAAGAGTGAGCCATCCAAATTGCAAGGTGCCTCTTCTCTGTTCCCTACCTCCTCCATATTCTGCCTCTTCACAAGCAGATAAAAACACCGGCTGCTCCTGTCACATGCTAGGTTTGCAGCTGCCAAGGAGACAGGTGTATTTATGTCAGATGCATTTGCCTGAGTGATTTGGGAAGTGGTCCGATCAGTATTAGGGACTTGTCACATGTTCGCTTGCAAGAGTTGCAAACCATAGAAATATAGTGACCTATTAAAGTTAGTATGTGCTTGAAGATAACCCTCTCCTAAACTGCTTCAGTGTCCATCTGCTGGTTTTTTTAACTTCACTTAGTAAGGGTGAACTTGCACACTATGCTTACACAATAGTAAAGGTGCTTAAAATGTGAGCGTTCTCACATTACAACTCATTAACTTATGCTAAGTGCACTGTGAGCATCTCAAAGTTATACCACTTGGGCAAGGGCTAACTCTGGGCCATGATACCTAGCTTATGTTAGTCTGCTCCATGGAGTTAAAGCAAGCCATTTGTCATCCTCCAGCATCCCAGGATGCTCTGCTCCCAGCTCCTTGCCACTCAGAGCAGGGATAGAGTGGCCTAAAACCTAGCTTGCCAGCCTTCTAGTGGGAAAAGATTGCTGGGAGGGCAAGAAATAACTTCCTTTAACATGTGACTGCTCACTGCATGTTCTAACTTAAAGATTTAGCATATGTAATATGTGACTTCACTTGAAGTTTCAAGATGAACATGTGACACCACCCTTAGGGAGGATGGTCTTCCCCTCTTGCCCATGGGACTGTGATGCATTCTGCTTTTGGTTAACCTAGTGCATTACAGGATCCATTAAGCCACAAACAGATGGGGAACTTTCAAAGCTTTAACAAGATGATTGCTACCCACTGAGTTCCCTCCTACAAACTGAAGCCAGACTCTTGTTCTTCATTAGCTGGTGCATTATTTCCTACTCCACTGGGAAATAATAAAAATTGAAAGTCACCATTAGATGCCCAATAAAGAACAAAACTGTTTTGGTTTACCTGAAAAGTCTTCTTTTAATAGAAGTTTAATAGAAATTTCCCTGGTGAATAGACAGGAAAACTACAAAGATGTTCACCTGCTACTAACACATAGTAAAATTCATACATCACATACAAATTTGCTCAGAGACACCCTATTATATATGCATCTAAACATGCTCATTAAACTATGCCATGTGCAATGCAGGCTACTTTAGAGTTTAGCACTTTTGAAAATCAGACCATTAATTTAGACTAGTGGTTTTCAACCAGAGTATCATGCTTGAGATCCTTTCAAGGGTGCCTCAGGGTGTCACCTGATGTTAGCCATATTAGGTGTGCAAACATGATTTGCAAGAGAAACCCAAAGATTTCAAATAGGAATCCATAGCATTAAAAGTGTTCTGCCCTGCTGTAGGGTTGTTGGTTGTAGTTGTGTTGGTCTAAGGACATAGGCAGACAAGGTTCTTTGGGTAGATGTGGTATTTTTATTAGAGTAACTAAATAGTTGGAAAAATTGTTCTTTGCAAGCTTTTGGTCACAAAGACCCTTCTTCAGGCATAGGGAGAGTCTGGTGGTGTTTTGTGTGCTCTCCTGGGTAGTACAGAAGCCAATATGCAAATATACAACTTCCCTTCTACCCAGGAGAGCACACAAAGCACCGCCAGAGACTCCCTATGCCTGAAGAAGGATGTTTGTGCCCAAAAGCTTGCAAAGCACAATTTTTCCAACTATTTGCTCTATTAAAAGATTTCACATCTGCTCCGCTGTGGTTTCAGCTCTTTGCAACAGAAGAATCACTCTAGGATTTTTCCACACACAAAAAATTGAGTGAGAACTAAGAGTTGACATTTTCCAAGGGGTGCCACAAGTGCAAGGTTGAGAACCGCCAATTTAACTGGAAGCTGAGCTCTTTTCAAAGTCTAGTCCATAGCAACATACAATATGCAGCTGCAAGAGAGTTACCGTATTTTGTCAGGCCCCTCTGTAGCAAACTGCTGGCTTGTAGGGGTTGGAAGTGCAGTGCACACCACCAAGCTGCAGCACAGGTGGAAGCAGACAGGGGGTGATTAGCATCCTGCCTTGACAAAGGGGGACAACTGATACAGATAATTGGCTGGCCATGGGGAGTTAGAAGGCTCCCAGAGAAAGGAGCCAAGGAGGAAGCTAGGGAGAACTAGGGAGAGACAGAGACAGGGAATGGAAAACCTGGGACTCAGAGAGAGCTTGGTTAGTGGTGGCAACACAGAGCCAGAGCACTCACAGGGTCTGGGACAAGACCCATAGCTGCAAGACTGGAAGCAGCAGCACCATGCCAGGGAAAGGAGTCAGAGACACCCTGAGAAGGAAGACCACAGTGCGGAGAAAGCAGCAGAGAGCTGAAGGAAACCTTCTCAGGGGCTGGAGAAGACTCAGGACCATGAGTGTGCCCAGTGTGAACTCTTCTAAGTTGTGTTAGTAAAGACGGATTTATGTTTAAGAGGTTTTCTATGGGGGCAAGTGTACCCAGGAAAAAAACGGTGTTGAGTTTTGAGACTATCTAAGCTGAGTGTTTCCCCAACCCGCTACACCTTCCTTTGCAAAACTATTCACTAGAGTGCATTTTCCAGGCTCTGTCCCTGTCAAGGAAATAGAAAGCTCCTTTCTTTTTAACCCAAGCAGGACGGGGGAAAAAACAGAGATAAGAAATTGCTTCCTACTTCTTAGGCAAAACAGACTTATTGAAGAACATAGCCTAAAAGACCCATACCAAAAGGCATCTAGTCCCTATGGTTGTTTTAAATGCAAGGTGTAATACAGGTAAGATCCTCCCACTTGCCTGATCCTTTTCGCAGCCTCCCTATACCTTCTGTTTCTCTACTGCTGTGACTTCAGTGTTTGTTGCTGAGGAGCAGGGAGTCCTCAGGCCAGGAGCAGCCCCATGACTGGCCTGGTCTGTCTGATAAGAAACTTAGGTAGTGGGACTAGCCTTATCCACTTTCACCCAAACAGTGCTCCCCCTTTAAGAGGTTGCTCTCATGGGTTTCTGAGGGCTTGGCAAGGCTGCAGCTATCATATCCTAGGCCCCTTTTTTCTATCTGGTCATGCCTCCCCACCTTGGTCCATCAATTAAGACCTCAGCTTCTGGGGTATGGCCCAGACCTTGATGCCAGCCCACTCCCTTGGGCTCCGTCTCAAAATGCTAGTTTCTGCTTCACATCTTGAGGCTGTCTCCTAGCCCCGAGAGCAGGGGATGCACCCAGCACCCCTGTTCATGGCCTCCTCCACCCCTGTAGTCACAATCAGGTCCTCCGGTCACAAGTTCAGACCAAACAACAAATGCAAGCCAGTTGCTCCAGAAGAAAACAGGTAGTCTCCCTCCTCAGCTACATACTAAACATAGGCCTTCCCACCTTAGGAGTCTTTTCCCCAGCTTCCCTGGGTAGCTGGTGCACCTATCCAGCTCCAGCAGTGCCCATGCTCTCAAGAGCTCCTCTCCCTGCTGCCAACCCCACACATGGCCCCAGGCTGGGCTTATCTCCTTTTGGCCACATGACTGAGTCCACTGCACCTGGTCACCAGTTGCTCATTAGCCACCTGGACTTATCAACCCTGGGCTCGGTCCACCTGAGCTGCTATTCTTAACAGAATACACTCTCAAGCCCCACTAGTAACAGGGGCAGAGTCCCCCTGTTACAGAAGATGACGTCATGTGCAAAATTCATAGCACTTGATACAGTTTGCATCCGCTCGATATTTAAATAGTGCCAAACGTGCACAGCATTTTGCAAACATAAAAAAAAACAAGGTCCTTTCCTCTTGGAGGTTTCCAGTCTGAGATGCCATTCACTGGTGCATACATCTCTACCCACTAGCAGTCCCCAGTGCAGTACAAGTTTTGCAAAGTTTACTCACAGGAGTGAGCCTGCCTTGCAGGTATAGTGTTAAAGCTTTCGTCTCACGCTTTGCTCGGCTGAGATACACTCCTCTGGGCATCCAGACGTTACAGCTTCCAGTGTCCTCTCACTTTTGGAAACAATGAAAACGTCTTTCCCGTGAGGCAGCTCAATGCACACGCTACACCGCTGTGCTATGAGCACCCTGCGAGTTTCTTTGTGAATGCCCTTCAAGGTGCTGATTGCTGTTTACAAGAGCCAGGTATGAAAGCAGTGACAGCTGCCTGTGCTGGGCTGGAGCAGGTGTGATGAGCTAGAGACGTTCTGCCATGGGCGATTTGCAATGTGACTCGGCGGGGCCTGATCCTGCACTGCGCCGCTTTGTGGGGATGGATCAAGCCTGTTTCCCCCTAGACGTTCGTGTAGCCGGGTGGTCCCGGTGCTCTCCTGGGAGCATGTCTCCCCTTACTCTGAGGAGGACGTAAAAGGTAAGCACCTCTTCCTCCGTCCATGATTTTGAAAGGGAGAGGCTGTGTCTTCTGTATTTTGTAATGAGCTCAGTCCCAATCAGTCTCTCTGGCTGCACCCTCCACCCCCCTGCCTTGGTCCACTGATTACAACCTCAGCTTCTGGGTCACAGGCCTGTCCTTGATGGCAGCCCACTCCCTTGGGGTTCAGTGCAATTCAGCCATGCTCTGAGCATGCCTATCAGACAGACTTAGAGGCTGTTGTGCTTCTTTCTGAACCCCAGTGTGGTGTGGACAGGAGCTGAGTGCTCAGGATAGAGCAGTGCAGGTCCCTGCAGAACTGCAGGCACCTAGGGAAGTTTCTGGTCAAAAACAGGAAGGCCTAATAAGTGTAGCAGCCTCCAGAAGGCAGTGTTGGGATTACAGTTTAGGCAAAATTAGGCATCTTTGCCTAAAATCTTGTTTTAGGCACTTAAATCCTCTTTCTTTATGGCTCTGGCACTTAAGCCACCTTATGCCTCAGTCCCCCCATCTGTAAAATGGGTCAGTGTTTCCCAACTGCAGAAGGTTGACATAGATAAAGTACATTAATTCCCTGTGAAGAAGACCAGATAGTGTAGCAATGTGGCTCATATAACCATGGATGGGGTCTAGGAGTTGTGCATACACCTAAGAGATGGTCCCTGCCTTGACAAGCCTGCAGCCCAAATAAGCTGGAAAGGCAGAAGACAGCTACACAGATACCCTCCTGCCTTCTGAGGCACTTCTGCAGGGAAAGACCCTGGAGAGGGGGGTGTAGAGAAAGGGAAAAAGCGAGATGCTCACAGACAGAGCCAAGTGACCTTAGCAAAGGATGGGTGAACTCCCAGCACACATCACCACCTTTTATCCAAGACACAACAGACTTTCTATGAAAACTTTAAAACATAGAACACCTTCCCCAAAATACCCTCCTAGCCACCATGGATGTTACCATCTTATATACCAACATCCCACACCAGGATGACACCCCAGCTTGCCTTATATATCTACAAGAGCAAGATTACAACTCAGAGTACAGACCTCAAGATATTACTGAACTTATACACTTCATCCTCACGCACAACTTCACTTTCAATAACCAACACTTCCTCCCGATCATGGGCACAGCTATGGGCATCAAAATGGCCCCACAATATGCCAACCTTTTCATGGCCCACCTGGGAGAAGAATTCCTCAGGAACTGCACCACCAAACCCATGCTATACCTAAGATATACCGATGACATGTTCATCATTTGGACTGAAAACCTGCAGTCTCTGATTTCCATCACAAATTAAATAATCCTCACCCCTCCATCAGGCTATCTCTTGAATACTCCAGCACCAACATTTCCTTTTTAGACACGATGATCGCTATCCAGAATGGTAAAATATAAACCACCATATACAAGAAACCCACGGACCAACATACATATCTGCCCAGAACCAGCAATCACCCTAAACACACCAAAAAACTGTAATATACAGCCAAGCTCTCCGATACCACCAAATTTGCACAGAGGAGAACACCCACGATGGTCATCTTACAAATCTCGAAAGGGCTTTCACCCAACAAGGACACTCCACCAGAGAGATAGATTGCACTTTTGAAAGAGTCACCAGGATACCGCACAAAGATTTGCTGCAGTACAAAAAGAAAATCCCAGAAATTGCACACCATTAATTATGACATACCATCCTTCCCTGGAACCTATATGGAAAATCCTCAAAGAATTGCAGCCCATACTAGAAGAAGACCCAATTCTTAAATAGACCTTTCCAGAACCACCCATCCTAGCCTTTAAACAAGCACCAAACCTCGCTAACCTCAGCACCAGAAGCAAACTTCCTATAGACCAAACCACACCAAATTGATCTAGACCATGCCAGGGCAAGGAATGAAAAACAGGCCAACACATCTCCACCGCTCCCACAATAACCGCACTCTACAACAGACCCATCACCATCCATAGACCTTACACCTGCACCTCCAGAAATGTCATATATCTCATCCAATGCACCAAATGCCCTGATGGAAAATACGTAGTAGAAACCAAACAATGACTGCGCACCAAAATGAACGCACACCTAAAATCAATCAAAGACAAGAATACCCAATTACTGGTGGAGGCACAGTTTTCACAAGACAATCCCTCTCTCTCTCATCTTTCAGTTCTAATCCTCAAAGGGACTTTACAAAACACCTTTCATAGATGAGCCTACGAACTTCACTTCACAAACCTACTGTATACAAAAAACCACGGACTAAATATAGACATTGGATTTATAGCACGTTACATCCTGCCTGATGTCTGATACCCCAGGTAACCTGCCTGCAGCCATCCAGCTAGATACATTACTTCACACATTTCCCTCCTTACCCCCACCCCCTTCACTTCAGTCTTTACCCACTGTCTCCCAAACGACCACTCATTTGCATTTTCACAGACCTGCACATTGCAGATTAGCGTCTTTTCTACCTTGGACAATGCATAATGCCAGGAGAGTCTCCCTATGCCTGAAGAAGGGTGTTTGTGCCCAAAATCTTGCAAAGGACATTTTTTCCAATGATTTATTTAGTCTAATAAAAGGTATCATATGTACCCAAAGAACTTTGCCTGCCTGTGACTCCTTTAGATACTCTCCAAAGATTTTAAACAACCAAGCCAAGACAACTTCAAGTGCTGCTGTTCTGGGTGCAATCACCCTCAACTAACTCCCTAACGCCACTGATCCTATGAGCACCAGACAGCCCGCATGGCTCCAGTAGCATCGGCCAGAGACAAACTGATGCTGCTAATAGGAGCAAGGGCTGCAAGGGTTAAAAACAGCCTTCTTTTTTTTTTAAACTAGATTCTCCACTGAGTTGGGATCTGGTATACCCAGACTTGTATCTAGTTAAAGATCCTAAAATCTCATCACTACTGAAGAGCCATTCATCTAGTGATGAGTTGTAGAGCCTTGTTCACTGGAGATTTCCATGATGTAGCTGGGTAGGCCTTGGCCTAGAATCAGTTAGGAACAGCCAACCTGCTATCTGTGCAGAGGGCCGGACTCAAATGACCCCTGAGGTCTCTCCCTACCCTGGGAGCCTAAGATTAAGATTTAAAATGATATTGGTAAACTAGAGCAATGGCTGAAACTTAACCATGTGGGAGTCAATAAAGACAAATGCAAAGCACTTCAATTAGAGAGGAGAAAATTCAAAGGCACAAACATAAAGTGGGAAAGAACTGGGCAGGCAGCAGTCAGGCAGAAAAAAGCAGATCACAAATCAAATATGAGTCATCGGCATGACATTTTTGCAAAAAAATTAATAGGCATAGCTCATTCTAGCTGTATTAAAAGGAGAGTTGTATGTGTGGCCTTGGTGTGGGGGAGTCATTGTTCCTCTCACCAGGGAGGAGGCCTTGGCTGACTGTCTCTAGTTTTGAATACAGCCCTTTAAGGAAGGGCTAGATAAACTGGAAAAAGCACAGAGAAGATCAATGAAATTGATGAGAGTTTTAGAAGACACAGCTTATGTGTCTAGGTTTTAAGCTCAGGTGGAAGACTCAAGGAGATTCACTAATAGCCTCCCATTATATACAAGGTTGGCATAAAGAGGCCAGTGTAATCAGCTGGCTTCCTTGAGCGCTGGGGACAAGGTAAGCAGCAACTGGCTTAACTTAGAGAAAAGGATATTTAGGGTGGAAGAAATCTTTCTAAGCTCAGGTCAGCACCGGAACAGGCTGTAGAGGAAGACTGTGGTATCCGTGTCAGTGCGGGTTCGTGAGAAGAGGCAAGATCAACAGGTCAGGATAGCTGGGGTGCATTTGTTCATACCTTGGAGAAGGGGAATGGGCTGGTTTCTTGAGCTCCCTTCCTTCCCTACTTTCTCTGCATCTAAGATCTGGGAAAGAGCGCATGGGTTTTCCACCATGGGACCTCAGCTGTTCTCCATCCCTGCAGTGTAATTGTCAAAAGAGTCACCTTTCTAGTCATAACGCACAGGCTGCAACTCATGGTTGAAAAGCCTATCACCCCTCTTACTTTCC
>NW_005842700.1:262148-270535 GCF_000455745.1 Alligator sinensis
AGCTGGGCCATTGGTCTGATTGTTGTGGACTGTCCCCACTGCTTATTTAGTCTGACAGACACATCTGCTGCTCCCAGTTTCTGTCTATTCATTGTCCACTTGTGGTTATTCCAATTAGCGGCGTATCCTCATATTGCAAATCTTTGAATGTGTGAAATGGCAATATGCCCTGTCAATGAGTAACAGAGGGGTAAGTTGGCCTATCAACACAGTTTACGATCCACATTTCCATTCTCAAATCTGTCAAGTCCTTGAGGTGAGGTCTTCTACAGACATCTAGGGCCTGTACAGACGTTACACTTATCACGCATTAAGCATGTACAAAGCTCTCTAAAGCCATAACTTAGCTTTACTCACCACCAAAGCTTACTACCATGTGAATAGTCCTGTCTTCTTAAATAATGAGGTTGTTTTGCATTGGCAGGATTGGGGATCATCCATTCTTTTCTAAATACTGTGGATGTCCCTTTCATGGCATGATTCCTCTTTGAATTTTCCATCATGTTAAGTACATTGGACATGCTCCTCGTTTATCTACAGAGAGGGAAGTGAGAGGAGAACCAGGTCCAGTGATTTTATTTAATTTTGATAGTCTGGCTTTTGGAACAAAAGGATACAAGGTCCTCAAAAGGCATCTAATTCGAACTGTTTTCAATGGGTTTCTACAAAGGGAGGTTAATCCTAAATAGCAAAAGATGCAACTTTATATTCAGTTTAATTAATTCACAATTTAATTCACTTTAATCCCCCATGTGGGCACAATTACTCGAAAACTGTGGTATTTAATTCAGTTTAGCTTACTTTCATTCAGATTAATTTTCCCAAGTATCCCCATATAGACAAGCCGTAATGGTACTTAAATACCACCAATGGGTGGATCTAGGATTTTGAAAAGGGGCAGGGGGTGCAGATGGCGTGATGCATCACCATGTGTAATACAAGGCCTATTTTTTATCAAGTTAAAAAGAAACTAGAAGCTTTACTAATAAGCTAGTGGCCTGGGATTACACTATTCCATTTGAGATAAGAGCAAAAACAAATATAAATGTATTGCAATGTTCATTATTTTGCTATATCATATATTATGCATAAAAAACATAACAAGTTAGGCAAAGAATCATCAAAATACGTTGCTTCATTAGTCCTGCAGTCATTAAAACGAAATTAGCATTGCTTTTAGATTCATAAAACAAAATCTAGCCCTCTTGAGCATCTTGACAGGGCATCCAATGCTTCGCTGGCAGCTATTCCCACACCTGAGTTAATGTGTTTAGCTAGACTTCAAGACAGCCTGCAGGGCTGTGAAATAGGAGCTTGTAACAGAGAGCTCCTGTTACTTGGGGAGGAAAGAGCAGGAGGAGGAGCTAATTATAAGGAAAACAGTAAAAGTGACAAAATCGTCCTTTTCAACTTGTTTTCACCATTGGGATACAGTAAAGGAGTCTGTGTGATTCTCCGTCTCATGTACCCATGTGCACATTTTGAACTTTGTTTCTTTTTCCCTTTTCTCCCTCTATCCCTTTTTGCTTTTCTCTGTGTCGGTAGAGGGGAGTAGAAAACAAAATACTAAGCTAAGAGAAAACAGATTTTTTTCCCCATTTCCCCACTGCGTGTATTACAAACCTGCAGTGTATCTGGATTTTGTCTGGCTTTGTATTTCCTCTAGTGAAAAAAATGATTTTAAATGTGCTTTAGTTGCTTCTCCAAATTTCTCACTCCCCCGTTGCGCTTCCTGGGAGCGGGAGGAAGATGGGGGTGGAATTTGGGTTTCTTAAATACCAGGATAATCATGAAACAATGTAAGTGAGACTGCATCTGTCTTGCCCCATTATGTAATGAGAGATCAATATTAGCAGTCTAGGTAGTAATGGCATGTTGGGCTAGGAGGCAATCAGTATTAATTGCCTGACTGACAGCAGTTTGCACTCATTTTGCAGATTTTAGATAAAAAGGAAGGGAAACACTGGATACACATCCATCAAGGATGTCCTGAATGAGTTAGAAGGTAGGCCTTGCCATGCCGATAAAGCTGGTGGTCCATCTAGCGCAAGACCCTGCCTTCTCAGACACCTCGGAAGAAGGTACAAGAAACCCTGAAATGGCTCATTAAGGAGCACCCTGCCCCATAGAAGCAATTTCCTAAGCACCGTCGATATGCAGTAGATTTGTTTCCAGCAGCGGTAGGATTTATATCCCATGTATGTGCATTCAGGGGAAGTTTACTCTGGATATCGGGCAACTGATGTCTGAACCTTGAACTTGGCTTCTGCAGCAAGCAAGTTCCCGAGGTGAATCACACACTTAAGTCAAAAGAATCATGATTTTATAAACCGGGGCCTTGCTGTTCAGCTGCACGGGCAGTTAGCGGTTTTGCAAGCTATGGGGTGATTAGAAGTGTCTGATGCACACTTTCCGTACCATCATCCGCTCTGTACAAGCCATCATCTTTCCTGCCTCTCCAAAATAGTCTTAGCTTTCAGTCTTCCCCCCTCTGCAAGTCTCTTTAGGCTTTTGATCATGTTCATTGCCTCTTTCTGATGCCTCCTATTTCTGTTCTGTGTTTTTATCCTTTAAGATGGACCGACCAGAACTAAACACAGCTCTCCAGTGAAGGCCTACCATTTATTTATATAAGGGCATCGTAATATGTTCAGGACTACTGGATTAGCCAGCATCTCGGATTCTGTGATAAAAGTCCTTTGGGCAGTACAAAATAACCCCAAAGTGAGGGAAAATGTGGTCAGAATGTAAAAACACTTTGTACTCACAGGGAAAATCCTCGTTGGTTGTAAATTAGTGTAGCTACGTAAAACAATGTTAGTTGAGCTATACCAGCCAGTGAACTGGCCCCTGGTATGTACCATATGTACTCACATAACCTTTTCCCCACAATTTAGCTTTCCAAAACTGGGCTAAGTGTTTCAAGTAGGGAAGCCGATCTTCTGCCCAGAATAGCAGCAGTGGCGTTTCTATTCAAGCAGCGCTGAGGGACTCAATTAGCATCATGGCTCATTATATTCTGCTTGATTCCTGCTAATTGCTCTTCACACAACATGTCTTAACAAATCGCTCTCCTTTCTTTTTTTTTTCTTTTTTTGTAATTATAATATTGGTTGATTTTCATATTATATCTATAACATAAAACCAAAAAAACCCAGTAAAGTATAAACTAATAAGTAAAATGCAATAAGAAAGCAAAACCAAAGGATTACAAAATAGAGAATGAAACATCCAGGCTATAAACTTAGTAGAGACTAGGGGAAAGGGAGAGCTTGACATTATATCCAACCGGCTATCACTCTCCTTTCGAATGGTCTTGATATCCACTAATCAAGCTATCCTTTCTTCAGCAGTTGTACTGAAGAATGTGCAACTTAGCTGTTCCTAATCTCTTTTTTTTTCCCCGATTTCACAGCTTTGCAGACCATGTAGCAGTCAGCTTCAGCTTTTGGCTGAGGGGCCAAGAGCTGTTGACAAGTCAGCTCTAATAAACTTAAAACTAGTTTTGCCTGAGCGGAAAAGGGGAGGGTGGACTCTCCCTTCTGCCTGCAGCCATAACCCTGGAGAATTTTTGTCCTCGTTCCACATTCCCAAGACCAAGGTGCATGTCTTATTTGGTGGAGGGGGAGGAAATACGGTACTTTTGATGTATCAAAGCACCCCAGAAATACATTACGAGTGAATTAAAACCCCTGCAGCATTCCTACGAAGCGGGGACACTGAGGCACAGTGAGCTGACGTGACTTGCCACAGATCGTACCGGGCTGAGGGACTGAACTTTGCTTTCCTGACTCCTAGCCTCTTGCTGTCATCAGCAGAGAATCATACTTTTTCCCTTGCCAACCCAGCACCCCCGCGCTGTTTAGCCTAGCTGAGTGTTGCTCTTCAAAGAGAGGATCCTCTGTTGCATCCACCCTTCCTCTTCCAGGACAGCAAAGCATCACATATGCACTAATATCACCCGGGGGCTGAGAAGAAGTCAAGAAAGAGCTAGCAGGTGCTGCAGCTTTTATCTTGGCCTCGTTATTCTCAGCATGTCTGTCCCCTTTGGCAAATCAGAAGTATTCAGAAGGCCTCTTTGCAAAGGTTGCTTTTTTTTTTAATTTTTTGCCTAAAATCTCTCCCGTGTTCTGTCCGGCTGCTGACATAACTCATAGCCTCACCTCCTTGAAGGCATAGGGGGGCTTTGTGCATTAAAAAGCCAAGCTTAGATTTTGAATTGCAGGCAGGAACTTCTGGATACTATGGCTGCAGATCTCAGAGCTGAAACAGTCCAGCTAGTCCCCGGGTCAGAAATGCAAGCCCATCTCCCAGGAGCACGACGCCGTCCTCCAGATAGTTGAACGGAGGCGAAGCAAAGTAAAATGTGACAGGTTCACAGAGCAATCACAACAGCTTAATGTCCGGACTCTCTGTTCCCTGGTGAACTCGAGACACTTAACGTGGCTCCCCGTGGGTCCCCTCATCTTCCTCACTGCTTGCTGTGACTCACTCTCCAAGGTCGGATGAACGGCGCGTTACAAAAGGAGGGGCATTAATGGATTTTCAGGATGTGACCAGGGTGGAATAGGATTGTACTGAGGCACTGAGTCCATTTAGAGTGGCTGGAATGGCGTCTGGCCCTCAGTCTTTAACCCATTTATTCTCATGACACCCCTTGGAGGCAGGATAATGCTGTTCTACCCATTTCACAGGTGAAGAAACTAAAGCACCAATGAATTCAATGAGCAGCCCAGCGCCACACAGGAGGACTATGGCAGAGCAGGGGACCACACTGGGCTCTCCCAAATAAGCATCCCTGTTAGTGGGCTGCTTTTCCTCACTACCAAACCCATGCCTTCTGTTTGGGGATCATCTGAGTGAACAGAGCTAGGTGAGGATGTCTGTCCTTGAGAACATCACAGTCTTGCAATCCCTCAAGCGGGAGTCCAAGAGATGAAGGGGTGCACAACACCCAAGGATCAGGCCCAAATGTGTGCGGCTGTATGACCGATGTTGAATGACTGAGCAGTGCAGCGGGGGGGTCTTTTATCAACCCCCTGCTTTGTTCTCCCTCTCAGCTCTTTTTCCCCTCTCTCTTCTACTGCCTTGTTCATGAGCGCAGTTGATGCAAGACGAGAGAGCAAATGCAGCAGTCTGGACCATGCATGGAGACAGAGTGAAATCCTGTCCCTATGGAGCTTCCCTTGGGCTTCAGCATGACCTGGCTGTCACCCATACCTTCAGAGAGACTTTGGATGTTTTCCAGTAGCTTTGGTTTCGCCAGCACTGCTTCCCAGAGATCACTGGTAAATCACAAAGGCCACGCTCTCCTTTAAGAGCACGGATCCGGGCTGGCACGGATGCAACTGGCAGGTTGCAAAGAGAAGAATTTGTCCCGAGGACTCAACATTGCAAGAGATGCCATTTTTGTCCCTGATTTAAGAGGCACTTGGAGTAAAGAAATCACATTCCAGCTTTATTTTTCTGTCGTGTCTGAGCAGGAGGGTGGAAATGCCGCAAATCTGCAGTTAAACCAACTGGGAGGGGAAAAAAAAATCTATTACAATCTGTAGCCGCTTGTTGACAGATAACAGGAAATGCTGAAACTGGACGTGTCATTCAAGCTGCCTTCTCTATTTATAGCCATTCACAATGCTGGAGAATCAGATTCAATTGAAATGGATGGCACGGCAGCTGCAGTTCAAAAGAAATGAATGGGTGTTTAAGACTCGATGGGTTTCCCACTATGCTGCTTCTAATGCCGTCTCTAAGAGCCCCTGTGCTTCAAGGGGACATGCCCCTGAGTGTCAATTTTCAACCTGACTCAGCTGGATGAGTCTTCACTGGCACCCCAGCTCCCTCCACGCTGCCAGGGCGTAAGAAAGAAAGGCGGGCCCCACTTGGGTGTATCTCAGTACCAGGTAAAAGGTCCCCTGAGCTTCTGGAGCTCAAACTGGAATTGTTTTAATGCCAAAGTTCCTCTTTGTCCTGTGTCATGCTGGAAATGAAAGCATATGCTTGTATTGGCCCATTTGGATGGTAAAAGGCTCTGAAACATCTGCTTGACGTGTTCAGAGCGTGTGCGTCTGTGAGTAAAGAGTGTCAAATCAGACTGCATCGGCTGAACTGTCTAAACTTTACTTTCATTTCCATATCCAGATTTCCCATTCACCCATCACCTCGTAGAGCAGCACGTGGTAGAGTTACATTGGGAAGTGACCGTTTTAAGGAGCATCAAAGCTTCATTGAACCCGAAAGCTTGCTTAATAACTATTCTCCAACCATTTGGGTTTATCTAATAAAAGATATCAAATTCACCCAAGGAACCTTGTCTGTCATTTGACATATAACTTATTCCTCCATACTCATCAAAAATACATCTCAGGAAGCTCTTTACACCCCCCTGAACCACCACATCCTCTATTCATGCCCATATTTTATAGAACATTTTGAAAACCATTATAGAAACTTTTTGTGTCCATGTGTTTTGCCAAGGTAGTTTCGTATTGGTCCTCCAGAGACCTTGGTTTGATTCCTTGCTCTGCCAATGACCCTCCATGTGACCATGAATAACTCAGTTTACCTCTTTCTGCTTCAGTTCCCCCTATCCACTGAATGGGGATAAAGATTATTACCAGGTTCATAAAATGCTTTGAAATCTGCTGGCGAAAAACAGCATATACAATCTAAGTATTAAAGCAGGTTAAAGAGGGTTTCCAAATTTATCTCTTTTTCTCTCTGTCACTCATAATTTGCTTAAACTTATGATTTTTCAGGGTGAATTATTCTAGTTCAGGTTCCTGCCTGAAGGCAAATGTCTTTATTTAACATTTGAACAGACAGCATTCAGCTTTTGGGTGTCTTTGAGAATGGTACGGGGAGTCTGTGCTATTACAAAGCAGCTGAAATGCTCGCTATTAGCTGATTAGCTGAAATGCTGGAGGCAGGACGTGAAAAATGTAGCATAGCAATAACCCTCCATGAGAAGTGTTTAAGTGCTCAGGTGCAACCTGGACATGGTATGGATTTAACCGAATGATGGCTTTTTGGAAGAGTTCGTTCTGCCCACGTACAGCAGTTCCACCCTGAAGATGGTCAAAGACAGCTGTCTAGTACGAAGTGGGCATGGCCTGTTGGTGGTTTTCCATATTTTTTCATTTGCAGAGCCCTAAAAAAATGTGAATGGACACACAGAGCCCCTTGAATTGTAAGTGTGGGTATTCACATACTTTTGATTGATTATAGTCATCTTTCGCAGACCATTTAAATATAGTCTTTGAAGCTCACCAAGGGCCCATGGACCACAGGTTGAAAACCACTGGCCTAGGCCATCAAATCTAGTCCCCTTTGGCCCCGACAAATTCATTATATAACTCCCTCAGAAACCTACCAACTGCCATGATCCATCATCTAGCCAGGATATCCCAAAAAGGACTATGGCAATATGGGTAACAGGACTGTTATATGGGTAATATAATATATGGGACTATGGCAATATGGGTAACACTGCAATACACATTCAATATTGCTACTTTTTTGGAAGCCAGCAGGTTCATCATTTTAGATGATAAAACTTTGTATCTCATTTTGTTTCCTGTCCTATTTCATCTTCCCCCTTTACAAAAAGCCAGTTAAAACGCTATATCTAAGAAAAAAATGCCAGTGCGAAGGCACCAAGTACAGAGTTTGGTACTAATTAGCCTGTATTGTAACACATGCACACAAGAGACTCAGTCAAGATTGCTCACGCTCACTTAAATCTGGATTTTTCCTGCCAGTCATTTCTCAATAATACAGTGATTTTGGGGGAGGATGGTAAAAGGAGACGCTTTCTGCTGTCACCTTAGATTCATTTCAGAAACTGAAACAAATAAATAAAAAAACAACACCATGAACTCAAGGGCTGATATTTTATTATTAACTAGAGCTCAGTGTTGTAGGCACTTACAGTAGTTCATATAACATTCAAGCCCATTTCCTTGCTTTCCCTTGGCCCAATACATCTTTGTTTCATCATTCATGAGAAGCAGACTGATAGAAATGCCACGAGAACTGCTATTTTTACTGTGTTCGGCTATCTGATAGAACAAACAGCTCTGGAGAAGTGTCAAAACTTTTGGAAATTCAACTGAAGCAAATCATTTTTGGATCCGGTCATTATTAACATATTGGAACAATGAGTATAATTTCCCAGTGAATAATAGTGTCTAACTAGGGCTAAGCACTTTTTGGCTGGTAGCCATTTTTCTAGATTTAATATAACCAGTTAATGATCCTTCTCCGGTTCTGGTTGGAGAATCCGCAGATAAGGCAACTGAACCAAAGCTAAGTATACCAGACCAATTCTAACGACGTCCTCTACAACATCGTATCAGTGAATCTCTCTGAAATGGCTTCCATGGAGA
>NW_005842700.1:270566-282424 GCF_000455745.1 Alligator sinensis
TTTCCCTTGTCATTTAGCATCTATGATATTTTGCATGTATTAGTAAGCAATGGTTGATCCTTTTGAATCATAGCCTATGCTTGAGGGGTCACCAGGACCTTCGAATCAGATGCCTAAGCAGGAGTATGGAGGAGTGGAGGCTGCCCAGACCTTCCAACCCCCCTTTAAACCATGGAGACAGGATCCAAAGGCCAGACTGAGTCCGGACGTTTAGTGCAATGTCCATAGTGAAAGTATTCAACTCTTTAAAATAAGACAAAATCATGCAGTATGAAATGTGGCCATTGAAGTGATTTCCCGAGGAAGTAAAGTTGCTTGACTGATGGGACAAGAACCAGAAGCTCTTAGTTTGCAATCCAAAAAGATATATCATAGAAGCGCAGTCCTCACCTCCAGTGACAGAGCACTTCTAACCTAACCTAGAGGGACAAATTCAAGGGGTGAAAGCTTGGTTCAGAGAAGAGGCTCATCTCTTCCTTGATCGCTGTGCTAGAGGGTGACTGACAATGCCATCGGTAGTGCTAGCTTTGTGATAAGGAAACCAGGTCACTAAGCACTATCTAGGGGTGCTGGGAATAGCAGCAGGTATCTTGTGTTTCATCTTCACTGTTGTGCTGAGTCTGTTGCTGTCTTATAGGATCCAGGTACTTTTGCAAAGTGGCTATTGGTGGGTGTGTTGCCAGTAGGTCAAGGGCAGTGATTCTTCCCCTCTATTTGGCATTGGTGAGGCCACATCTGGAGTCCTGTGTCCACTGCAGAAAGGATGTGGACAAATTGGAGAAAATCCAATAAAAAATCCAATGAAAATGGTTCAGAGGCTGGGGGATGTGACTTATGAGGAAAGACAGAGAAACTGGTCTTATTTGTCTAGAGAAGAGAAGACTGAAGGGGGATTTAATAGCAGCCTTCAACTCCCTGAAGCGTGGTCTGAAAGAGGATGGAGCTGGGCTGTTCTCAGTGGGGGCAGATGACAGAACAAGGAGAAATGGGCTCAAGCTGCAGCAAGGAAAGTTGAGGTTAGATATTAGGAAGGATTTTCTCACTAAAAAACACTGGAGCAGGTTACCCAGAGAGGTGCTGGAGTTCCCATCCTTGGATGTTTTCAAAACCCGGCTAGACAAAGGCTTGGCTGGGATGATATAGTTGGGGATGGTCCTGCTTGGCCGTCCATTGTGTGGCCGACCATTGCCTCAGCCCAGTTAGTGGCTGATCACTGTTGTCCTCCAGATTGTCTGCTAACTGTTACCCTTCATCAGAAAGCAAACAGAGCTGTTCAGCATTTTTCCCACGCTTAGGATAAGAGTTCACTGAGCTGGATCCATACTCTGGCTGTAACTGAGCTGGCTGTATAATTAATAGTTTCCAGTTTAGCAGTAAATGGGCCGGCAGATTTCTTCTGGACTGAATCTCAGAACATTTCCATGCTACATCCCTGTACGTTAACCATTCAGACTCTCGGGCATCTGATAGGCATGTACACAGTCTAGGCAGAGAGATAATTACCTCTCTCCATAAATCACTGGACTCCTTTCTCTATCCTTTGGTCTGAACATTTCTTTAATGGTTCTCAGGTTGTCTTAACTTGGGTATTTGTCTCTTCAATTGTTGGTTTACAGACTAGGGACCCTGAACTCTGATGCCTACATTCTTGATTTCTTTCTCTTTGTCCCGCTTCCTGGACTTTAAGCTTTAGCGCGAGTCTTTGTATTTGTTCTGAAATAGTGAATATTCATAGTTTCATAGTGCTTAGGGTTGGAAGGGACCTAAACAGATCATCAGGTCTGACCCCCATATTATCACTTAGGACAACTCAGCTGCCCTTGCTGTTTGGAGGCATGGCACCAGGGTTAAACATGCTTTTCTTAGTCTGGCCTGTAAACTGGAATCATTCTCCCCCAAATAAACCTGTGTTTAGTCTGGGGGTCTTTAACGTTTCTGAAGTTATAGCCAGAGTTCTCATCTCTGTGGGGTATCTAGTCTATATGCTTTTGTACCTGCTTTTTAGCTACAGCATGGTCGGTATCTATCTAGAGAAGGGGGGCGAGAGGAGAAGAGGAATAGGTATTTAAAGCTTCCCAGAAATGGGATATGAGAAAAGGATGAAGAACATAGCCTTTCGAGCAGTCTTCCTGCCTCTGGATATCCCTTAGCGTACAGATCCCACAGTGATGGGCAACTGTTGGACCGACAGGCTAGACCTAACAGAAGCAACAAAAGAAATACCAGTAACTCAGATCATCAATTATTCTTTTGAACACTAGAGGGAAGAAAAGTCCCCTGCATAAACATCTCTAGAAGTTTCCTCGGGGTCACCTTCTCAGTTTCAGCTATTCTTTTACAGTCTCCCTCATCCTCATTAAGAGCACAAAGTAAAAGATTCAAGTAGTTATAAAAAGACACAGCCAAACATTTCCCAATCTATTTTTGCAAAAAAGGCAAACACTCTCTCCAATGTTTGGACCTTCAGGGGTTTTTTTGCAGTAATATATCCCTCCTGCTGTTTATAATGTCTTGCGTTTTGGGTTTGCCACTGTGTCACTTCTGTTTGGGTATGGGCTGTGTCCTGTTCTCACATAGTATTTCACTGACTCTGGTTTGATGAGCCAGCCCTAACAACAATGAAACTTTCTGTACTTTCTCCAGGTTTCCCCACACACCGAGAGGTGTTTCTGCTCTGGCAAGTTTTGCATAGCTTTAAAAAAAGTTATTAAATTGTTAACATTGTGATAGTATCAAAATGGGAATTTTATTTTTTTCATATATTCAGGAATGAAACAAAAACTTATGACCAGCTCTGCTTATAGGTTCACTTATAGGTTCACTTTATTGCCCTCACGCCAATGGCTCTTTGGCCCAGCTTATATGACTGGATTGACTGCATACAATTCATACGTGGGGGGGAGTTGATTTATTGGAGAATCTTAGAGGGCAGATTGTGTTCCGACGCTGGATCTTAAGAGAACATTTGTTCTGCCAAATTATTAATTCTTTAAATACCTCCAACTGGTAAGTCATGCTTTCTGGCCGTTGTGGGCCGTGCCATTACTTACCATAGCCTCTGAAAGCAACAGCCCTTGATGCAGATATCTGCTCATGTGGCATCTATAATTTATAACTCTTGTAAATATAAATATACTTGGTGCCAGGCTAGGGTCTCAAAGGGCCTGGGAAGGGAGCATGCTTAAGAAAAGAATCACCATTGACCAAATATTGCAGTCGAACGTGCTACAGGGATAAGCCCGGAGGCCAGAACTGAACACATGAGCGTACTGAGCTCTGTGCTCAGATGGATGAGGAAGCACTGGCAGAATTAGATCCCTGGTTTCTGTTATTTTTCCTTTTTTTTTTTTTTTACTGAGCTGTCTGAACTCAAGAAAAGAGCACAAACTCTATGTCTGATTTATTTTGCCTGGCACAAGCCAAATAAAGGGCTCAGTTTGTTGGCACGTTTCTTACCTTGTTGTCCCAAAGACGTTGGGATCATTACACAACAGAAATGAAGTCAGGCCCTCAGTGGCCAGTAGGGTATTTTTGTCCTCTGTTTCTTCGCTGATTTTACAAGTCATTGCTCTTACCCCTTCACTTCTATCTCATTGTGGCCTTTCCACTGTGAGCTCTTACCATGGCACGAGCAGATATTGGATTACTGTGTGAAGAGCAGATGTGAAACACACCTCCATTACACCCGTCTAAGCGTATCACAGGTCTGGACACCGATAGCCAAGGACACAAGATGGCCCGGCATGTATAAAATTCACCTATATTGGAAATTGCATATACAATGCAATTGTTGTAGCACCCTGGGGTGCCTTGGGTTCCTTTCAAGAGCGCTCCAAGATGCTATGCAATGTTAGCACTTTTATGTGTGCAAGCATGATTCACAAGACAAACCCAGAGATTTCAAATAGGGATCCGGAGTGGTAAAACATCCAGAGCTGTTGTGATCTTTCTGAGTTGTCTGCAACAGAAAAATGTCCCCATTGCTTTGCCATAGTTACAAACTGAGTGAAAACAAAGAACTAGCATTTTCCAAGGGGCACTTCATGTCTATTGAGGGATGCCTCAGATCTAAAAAGCTTGAGAACTGCTCGCATACAGTGCCTCAGACTCTAATGCTAAATGCTACGTAGGTACCTAAAAATCTGGGGGAGAAAGCCATCATCACGCAGAATAATAATATCCCAAATCCTAAATCAAGGCAATGGTTGAGTTTCACCAGTGTCATCTCACCCATTTCTAACAGATACTGAATTACACTGGATGGTGTAAAAGAAAGGAGCACTTAACTTTCATCTTCTTGATGACATAAATTGTGTGGACAGGGATAGTTTACTTTACATCTCTCAAACAGCTTTCCATGTAAGACAAATGACTTTGATGTGGGCCTGGATGTTGGCACTGGGACGTTGTCCCAGGAGGCGGTTTTGTATCCTGCAGGAGTATCCTAAGCAAGCAAAGGCCAAGAATCGCCAAGGAGGATGGCTGCCTGGTTTTTATATATCTCAAAAGCTACTGCTGCATTCATCACTAAAGATGGTTGAATACTATAAAAGCAAGTGCCACGGGGCCCAGTGCTTTAAGGGGCACTGAGGACATGAAAGAATTTAGTTTTTGTTTCAACATTTAGGGGGAAAACACTAAAAAGCCTTGTACTTTCTTGTAGTACCTCTAACTAGTGTCTCTTCAGTGAAGTGTCCACTTTAGAAGAATTCATATGTAATATTTCTCATATACATGCTCTAGTCCAGGTTCGCAGAGGGCACTGCATTTGTGAAGAGCCAGCTCTGCCCTTAAGGGAAAAAAGAAATTATTCTGAGCAAAAGTGGAAGTACTTTACACGGGGTAAGCCAGTGGCTCTAGTCTAGGGGGCATGACCTCACATGGGGTTGGATCATTTATAAGCCAGTTCACAAACCCAAGAGAAATTCAGTTGCAAAACGAGTGGGGCTTGCAATTAGAGGTGGTGTCAAGTGGGGGCCACCACCAAACTATCTGGGGAATAATTGGGCCCGAGCAGTCAATCAGGAAATGAAAGAACATACCCTATAACTTTGTTGCAAGGGCTCATAGATTGTAAGGCCAAAAGGAACCTCGGAAGATCATCGGGTCCAGCCCCTGCACCAAGCAGGAAAGACAACTGGGGCCAGGTGGCCCCAGTAAGGTGACTGTCAAGTCTCCTCTTGAAGATTTCCAGGGTAGGCGATTGTCCCACCTCTGTAAGGAGCTTATTCCACAGTCGGGACACCCTGACTATGAAGAAGTTTTTTCTGAATGTTGAGCCTGAATTGATCTTCCAGGAGTTTGTGACCATTCCTCCTGGTTTTCCCCTTGGGTGCCCTGCTGAATGTAACCATTACTCCTAGTTTTCCCCAAGGGTGCGCTGCTGAGCAGTTACTCACCGAGCCCTTGATGTCCTCCCCTAGTGTAGTGGTAAGCTGCTACCAGGTCTCCTCTCAGCCTTCTGCTTCTCAGGCTGAAGAGCCCCAGGGCACGTGTAGAGGAAACGGGAGCCCTAGACCGAAGCAGTGGCCCCCACCCCCCCAGGCAGCACCTGCCTGCAGGCACCCAGCTTGAGTAGTCCCAGGGGGCACTGCAGCCGTGGAGGGAAGCACTGGGCCCCCGCACAGCTCAGGCAGGCAGGCTCCAAGGGGGAAAGAAAAAGGATCAGGCTCGCCGCTTTTCTCGAGCAGAGCCTGCTTTCCCAGGCTGCTGTCAGGCTGCCTGCAGGGCTTCCTGCAGAGCCACGGAGCTGCACTGAGCCCGGTGCTTCACTCCACGGCTGTAGGCCAGTAAACTAAAACTCCTTGAAGCAGTTTTAGTTTGCTATGCCCCAAGTCATTTAAGGCACATTACACTGCCGAATTTCCTACAGCAGCTGGAATTAATGCGTAATACGCCGTTGCCACGTGTAAAGACCAACACCGTTAAAGTGGTGCAAAAGCATTTAGCCTGCTTTAAAGTGTCATGCACACACACCTCTAGTTTTGTCTACACACGGCCCCAGATCCCTCAGCCTTTCCTCCTATGGCTTGCCTTTTAAGGCTCTGATCATACGGGAGGATCAATTAATGAACTTGAAATATGAAGCAAACGGTTGAGCGATCACAAACATTTTTGCAAGGAATTCCAAGTGCCAAAACATGCTGAGCATTGAAATAATTAAAAATGTATGTCGACAAGTTGTGAATAAGAAAGAGAGAAATTCTCTCTGGCATAGTTCAGCGAGCTCTGGGTTACTAGCTGCTGTGTTTGCATTAGCAACAAGGCTAAGGACTGGAAGGATTCACATCCAGAAGATGTTACCAATCTGAAGAGCAGACTACTGCTAGTCACAAAGCTTTTTAGTGTATGGTTTTACAGGGCTGTGCATCTAGCATCCTTCACCAGGACCAAAACCCCCTGAACAGGCATAACATTAAATAAAAGTACCTGGCACAAAGGGAGGCCAGGGTCAAACCCCTGGTTAGTCACTGGAGAGTTTGAATGGGATATATCTCATCCCATCCCCATAAAAACATATAGACGGTGAAACTTCATCAGCTGTGACACATTTACTTAGAAATCTTCAGAGGTATGTAATACAGACACTGATCAAGCAGCATGGGGGGCGGCAGGGGTAGAAACTTCTTCCCACATTATTGGCTGGATTGTTTATATTCCTCATGGTTTTGTTTCTGAGCTTAATTGGTATATGAGTCACTCTCCATTGTATTTCCTCCAGCAGCTATTTTAATATCCTCTAGGGGAAAAAAAAAATGCCTCAGTTAGAAGCTTTAGCACACTTAACTCCTCTTAATTTAGAGCAAGGTGTTCAACTGACAGGGGAACAACAACAACAACAGAAAATTAGTCTGATGTGGCTATTACTTTATAGCTTTAGAAGGTGAGCAATTATTTCTTGCACATTTTATATTTTGTCTTCTGTATTCTAGTCCATTGAGAGTTTATGCCACCTCATTTCAGTCTCTTCCCATAGTGCATTAGACACCATGCCAAACATCTGTCAGTTGTATTCTTGTCCTCTCCCCAGGGAGAGAAGCATGTGCAATGCTGTCTTGTTTTTGGTTGTTTTTTCAACTGAAATATTAAATCTGTTGCTATGAAGTCACAAAGGAGAAAGCAAGGTCAACCAAAGATGCTTCGCACCTCAGTGGGGAGGTCTGGGATGGTCATTTGTCCTTGGGACGTTCACGCCACAGTCTCAGATGTGTCCCAACAAAAACTCAGTCTCCTTCGAAGAATGGCTTTACCTTGATTGTGAAAAGTCCCGTGGTGGCAGAAGAATGAATTGCCAGTCGTGGTCTTCATCTTTCAGGTGCCTTGGCCCCAGAGTGTCCGGAGACTGATGAAGACCTGAGACTTGTTTCGATATTGTGGAAGAAACCATCAGGAAGCACAGGGGCTGGGTGCCTGTGACCCTCCAGGTTGGTGAGGAGATAGGCAGCAACATTGTGCTGTAGTCAGGATTCGCCCAGCTCTGACGGCTTCGTGACAAGTGTATTGCATTGCTATCATCCAGCCAAGAGGTGACATAACTCAAGGTAGGCCATTATCCATTACCATTGGGTGGAGTCTCATAGACAATCAAAGACAAAAGAAGTATTACGTGTGGATGCTTCAGTTGGGCGGGACCCGGAGAGCGTGCTACACTGTAGACTGAATTCAATCAATTGAATGGCTGTGAAGTCTTCAAAACCCTTTATTTTCATGCTTCTCTTTGCCCACAAGAAGAAGTTCCACCTTGCTTAAATTCTGCTTCAGCCCGCTGTCTCCATGCATGAAATTATCTCAACCAAGCATTGGCCTATTCCCGTTGCATTGGTGTGACTGCACGTGATTGAAATCCTTGTAGATCTGCGTGTGCTTGCGTTGTCTGCGTATCACAAACACTTCAGCCCATTGTAGTCTGACCAGGCCATCTAATGGCTCTATGTTGGTTGTGCAGAACACCAGCAAGAGAATCAATCCTTGTGGGACTCCACCAGTCAGGGATCTAGTAGTGGAGAGCCAAGTTTCCCCAGTACTCCTGATTGGGCGAATCCCTCCAGGAAGAGCTCTTTGGAGTCACCTGTCACATCTACAGAACGTTTCTCCATGTCAGAATCCAGTTCCTAGTTGCCTTCCCATCCTATGAGATGTATTTACCAGCACAAGCTACCTTTGGATCCCCACACCATTATCTCTCTAGGAAGGGGGTGCTGCTGGGGTGCTCTTCATTAAGACCTCACAACAGGTGCTAGTACAGCTAGAAAAAAGAGGTTCATCCCCCTGCCTACAGGAAGCTCCAGAGAGAGCTGGAGAGAGTGATTGGCTTGGGACACCAGTGACCACTTTTGCGTTACTATCAGAGTCTGTTCGTTTAATGACGCAATATTGCCTTTCCCCCCCTACCCCCACCAAATGTCTAGAGCTTAAAATGATGCTCTTTTATTGCTTGTAGTATATACTTGTTTGTATCCAGAAATCTCTGGGCCCGGCTTCCCCTTCCTTCTCTCCCCGCAAAAAAATAAGGAAAGGAATCCAGGTGTGGGAGGCTCAACAGGGCTGCCTCATCTACTGTATCCAGATACCTCCTTTGATGTTCTCTCATGAATATCACTTCCACCTCCTTGGCTCACACTTCAAGACATCCCCTGGTGTTTATGTCTGGTTCTCTCTGGAAAGCATCCTGTAGCAGTCTGAAGGAGAGAAGGACACATTTATATATAAACTTGGCAATGGAAACTAAGACCTGACATACTGGCCAATATTGTTTTGATTCCTTGGGCTTTCCCCATCTGTAGCCATCTGTTGTGTCTTGCCTTGTGCTGAGACTGTGAGTTCTTTAGGAGTGGAAGCTATCTTTTGGTCCTGTGTTTGTGTGGCACCTAACAGAAAGGATTACCAGTCATGGATCTCGACTCCAGGGTGCTAATCGTGTATACAAGCAAACAAGTCAGCAATGCACTAGCCTGGGTGGGTTCGATATCATCACCATTTGCATAAACCTCTTATTACACTTAGTTAAGGTCCTACTCAATGTGTTCCCAGCATGCAAGACTTTGGTGAAAGCAGTCTCAGTTAAGCAACCATCATTTCCATTCATGACTGCAGGGCCAGACTGGTTCCCAAGAAGATGTTCCAGTAAGGCAAATTTGCCCAGTTAAATGTTTTCCACTTGTCTGGTGTGTGCTGTGCTGAGTGCTTAACTTTGGAGGGATGTGAACC
Source organism: Alligator sinensis (assembly GCF_000455745.1). Taxonomy (NCBI): domain Eukaryota; kingdom Metazoa; phylum Chordata; order Crocodylia; family Alligatoridae; genus Alligator; species Alligator sinensis. The sequence continues at coordinate 279,774 of NW_005842700.1, forward strand.
TTATTTGAAGACCCACTGCTGGGAGAGGAATGCATCCATGTAGTTCAGCAGACATCTGGGAGTAAATGGATCCTGCAAAGCAAATCAGACGTCATTCAGCCTTCCCTCTTTGCCAACTGCATGTAGATCAGCATTGCCTATGTTTTTATTTCCTGAAATCCTTACCAACATAAGAGTGGATTTAAGGTCCCAAGCCCTTGTTTCTGGTAGGAAATTCAGTCTGCCTCTTTCCTCCAGCTGCTAACACTTAAACCTGGACTTGAGTTAGGTGACAATTCACACCACAAGTCACCCTCCGCTGTACAGGTAAGTATAAAGACAAGCTACAAAGACAGTCATATATCACTTAACCAAGCCTAAGCTGAAGCCGGTGGCTGAATTTGGCTTGGATCTTTAAACAACACACAAGCACAAATGTGCACCACCAAGATCAGTGAAGAGATCACTACTGCAAGCCTTTTCCTTCTTCAACTCTTCCCCCTCCCTCTTTATGCCTGCTGTGCTTTGCTTGCTCTCACCAACAAGGCAGCATAGTCCGGGCATGGGGTATTCTGCGAGGCTTAGAAAACCTGAGCTCTAACCCAGATTCTGTCGCTCGCCCACTTGTGTGTGACCTTGGGGAAGTTGTATCACATCTATTTTCACTCCCACCAGTTGTTTTGTCTGCTGAGACTGTGCTCTTTATGGCAGGGACGGTCTCGCCACGGGCCCATGCAGTACCGCACACAACAAAACCCAGGTTTTGATGCATCCAAGTGCCTTTGTAAGAATAATAAGGACGATTTCTGCATGCTGCTTTTTTTGGAGCCCTTACCAAAAATATATAACAGAAGGGCTTTGGGCAATGCACATGCATCCTAGCAGATCCCTTTCTACCTGCAGGGTGTTCTGCAATCCCTAGTGCTTTTGGGAGAAGTACCCTTTGTCAAGACAGCTGGAGGGGCAGGTGTGGGGGACTAGACCAGAGGAGTATGGTCCTACTTGTAATTGTGAAGTCATCTCTGTCTGCCCTGTATGCCCTTATTTCTACTTATTATCTGTTATAAAGACAGGATCTGAAGCCAAGCTTGGGCAGACTGTAGAGCTAGTTGCAAAGCTGAATGATCAAGAAGCCATCAATGGTCAACTTCTTGTTGGGTTGGTGGCCAAACCAATACCTGACTTTGATCAGGTTGTAGTCTCCAGGCTTTTTCTTTCTTTTCTTCTTACCTGATCAAAAGTCCATTGAAGCCAATGAGATTGGGCCCCAACACCATGTCATGGTAATAACTTTGCTAGCTTTTGTTAGTTTTCTTCCCAACTTTGCTAGGATAAAAGTCTGGCACAGATGCTCTCTTTCACACTAAATACTCTGGCTGAACTTTCCCCTTCAGTGGAATTACTTGGATTCACAATGCCAAGCGTGCCCTCAATTATGAGCTGTGCATGCCTTTATTTTGAGCTACCATTAAGAACACAACTACCATACAAGGATATGTGAGGGCCTGGATATGCCTTGGCCGATTTGTCTCCAAACCATTGACAAATGGATTCTGAATAAGCAGATATAATCCTAGTAATACCCACATTTATATCTCAGATCCTTCCTGGCCATTAGGGTGCCTTTTAAACAAGCCTCTTAACTGACCTTTTTAATCACATTATTGGTGCTTGTGAAATTACTTTCGCTCACGTTTCATTTGCTTTTTTATTCTGTAATACAGTGGTAGTTGAAAGTACTAATCTCTAACCATAGTCATTTCCAGGATGCTGGAGCCCTGTTGCCAAAAGGCAGGATTCACTTGCTGTTGAGACATCTGGAGTGGATTACAGTAATTCGCTAATTGCCGTTACAACACAGGCTGCAATCAAGGCAATGCCAAACTGGAAGTTAGCATTAGCAAATGTCAAAAAGTGATATACTTCTTCGCTCATGGGGGCCTCCTTGAATTTCCTTCATAAGAACCAAAATAAAACTCCATGGGATGTTTCCCCTTCCAAAAATCACTGTGCAACGTCCAGCAAGTCCAGCATTTTCCTGACCGGGAACTCAAGGAGTCTGCATTTGCTTTCTGCCTCTACTGTGCGCTTTCTGGGGGATCTTAGGATTTCCTCTCTTCCCAGCGTCCAGTCTGTTGGCACCTCTTCCTCCGTTGCTTTTTAGAGTACAAGATCTCCAGGGGATGGGGTTACTCTGCCTGTGTACAATTTCCAGCATGCCGGGTCATCTAGCTTCTACTAAAAATAATAATAGCACAAGTAATGACCAAGATTTCTTGATCCGAGCGACCTCTTTTTTTCCTGCCAATGCAGGGGTATTATTAATTGTCTTCTCAGATATTGTTTGCGTGAGTCATTGGGACTCATGCCTTGTGTCTGATTGACTCATTAGCTCTCAAGTTCCCTATTAGCCAAGATTAGAAAGATTGATTTGGCTAATGCTTTCAGGGGCATGGTAATGACTTGCATGCCAACCTTGGCTTTCTCCTGACAGATAGGAACACACACAGACCCCAGGAGCATACCCCAGGAGCAGGTGTGCTCAAGGAAGGTGTGCTGGGGCATTAATTCCTGCAATTGGCCTGTCACTGGCATTTTGAGTGGCAGCCCGATGCGCTTCCTTTTTTAATGCCATGTTTATATACAAATCCCAGGCCCCAAACATCTGGGGA
>NW_005842700.1:282455-285459 GCF_000455745.1 Alligator sinensis
TTAAAAGGGTGTAAAATGCAATTAGGGCTCAGCTCATCATGACCATTTATGCAGCTGCAGAAACAAGGGTGGCTTCAGGGGCAGGTGAGTTTGGGTCCAGGGAAGGCAGGGTCCTAAAACCAGTCTAGCACTGGCTTGGCTTGGGCACGTGGGGAGGCCTTGGTGCTCTTTGTGGATCTGAGGGGCCTCAGTTCCGGGTATCGTGGGGCCGATTCATGTTTTGTGACACACTTTGAGCCAGCTACTTGAACAAATCATGCCAGCACAGTGACTAGGACTAATGCAAGGGTAACTACTGGTATTTGCTAATGGAGCATGGGATTCGCCATCTGGCTTCTGGATATGTATGGCTAGTTAGGGACTTGCCAACCCTCTAAGCCGGTAATCCTCACTGTTACTACCCACAACTCAAGTCAGCCGACCGGACGTGAGGGATTAAGATAAAGATCTTAGTAGATCTCCAAGGACTGAAGTCTAAATAGGGCGTGGGGCAGGGAGAACAAAGAAGGTGTCGGCAACCTATGCTTGTAGGCTGGATCTGGCCCATGAAGTGATTGGATCCAATTCACAGCCTTCCTGGGGACTGGTGACATGCCAGGTGCATCCCCTCACTCTGCCCTGCACCACTGATCCCCTTTGCAGCATCCCCTGCTGCCCCCCTCATGCCTGCAACACACACCGCTCACCGTGCACTGAATTTGCCTCTCCCCATCGCCACCAGGGATAGGGATCGGTGGCACAGAGCGCACACGGTGGAGGCAGTGACATGCAGCAGAGAAGGCAGCAGACAGCCTGGACTCTCCAGAGTTGGGTGGAGAGGAGCGTCTACAGGTCCCTGACCCCTGCTCCAAAGGACTTTGGAATAGTTTCCAAAGGGAAAGGATGCTACAGTAAGGGGCTCGTTTCCCATGGGTCTACACCAGCTGGGTCTTCAGCCTCAACCCCAGCAACTCTACCCATGGAGAAGGCTAATTCAGTGCTGCAGCTCCCCGTCCTCAAGTTGCCTTTTTCAGACCAGCAGGAACAACGGGTGTGTCACAACCCTTAATGACCCCCTGCCCCTTCTCCTAGTGGATGCCCGCCAGGCCGGTGAAATGGGCCCTCCATGCTCTCGGGATTGGTATGTATGGACAGCATCTGGCCATCATCTCAAGGTTTGAGCTTCTAAGTGCACGCTGGGTGTGCAGATCCTGTATCTAGCACTCCCTCTTGAAATAGGGGAACTCTGATCCAGCCGCTCAGACCTTGAGATCAACATTTTGTAGCACATTTAACTCTTTAGACCTTTATGCAGTTCTTTGAATCTGCTGTAGCCCTAGCAGATCCAGGTCTTTATCTGTAGCACTTGACTGACCAAAGAAGTTGCTTGTCTCAAAATTAAATCTGAAAATGTGAATGATAGGGTAAGCTTATCATTGGAACAAGAGAGTAAAATACTGGATATCACTTATGCCTCTTGACACCCCTATGGGGGAGGCAACTCATTAATATTTGAAAAGCACCTTGAGATTTGGAAAATGCACCAAAGTGCTTTTTAGCTTCTGCAAAAGCATCAGGGGACCTCCTACCTGGGAGTATGTATGCCCTGTTGGGATGTGAGCATGCATGAGCCTTTAGCAATACAAGGTTGCTAAACTTCCCTAACTTAGACCCTAAATGAAACAGGGTGAGGGTTGCAGCAGTAGTTGATTTACAGCAAAAAAATGATGCAGATGTAACAGCTCCATCTTAACAGCTTGTAGGAGATCCTTTGACAGGGAAGCAATTGTTCTGCCTGTCTGTGCCCACTGAAATAAACAGCCAGTTTTGCACTGGCCGGAATATAACAAAGCCTGCAGAGCTGCCAAAACAGACCATTGTATCAACATATCCATTATTTGGATTAGGAGCAGTTTGGTGAAGATGGACTACATTAAATCCAGTTGGGTTTATGGAGTCCCATTATTGGCAAGAGGCTTGTTACTGGTACCAGGGTAGGGCTCTGATCAGTGTATGGGGTGCACTGGGTCAGATTCTCAGTAGGTGTAAAAGGGCATGGCTCCATAGGTTTTGATAGATATAAGGTCAGCAGAACCCTTTCTGAGAGAGGCCAGTAAATGGGACCTGAATGAATTCTGCAGCCATGAATGCCCATTAGAGACAGCCACTCATGAGCAATAAGAGTAATGATAAGATGCTTTACGGTGTCACTGCTTTTCCAAACACCTCTCCAGATGCATGTAACTCAGTGTACTTTGCCCAAGGACAAAGCTGACCCATAAAGATTTAAATCCTGCCTTTGTGTCTTTTTTTTTTTTTTTTTAACAAGCATGATTAAAATGGAAAATGCGGAGATTAAACAAGAAGACAGCAGCAGGGGTAGTACATACCGGCATCAAGACAGAATAGCTTTCGGTCTGCATCCAGTCCTCATACATAGTGGGCAGCGCCTTATGCTTATGTACTTAATTGAAATTAATGCAGTGGAATGAGAGAGGAGGAGGGGTGATAGAGGCTGGGCCCAGTGACCAAGGGCTGCAGGTTTCCCCACTCGCTGGCCATGCCTGTGGCCCACCTGTTGAATGCAGGCCAGGCAGGCATGTTGCAGCCATGGTGGGAGGTGAAGAGGAGAGGTTTCCCAGCCCATGAGTGCGGCTGGTGCCCAGCAGGAGCTATGTTTCTGATCAAGCCGACAGTTACCTTCAGTTTTACTCTGTTATTTCCTGTCGCTTGCTAATTGCTTTGATCAGCTGCTAGAGCTCCCCTTATGCTCGTTGTCAATATTGCTCAGCTGGAGACCCTGAGAGTAGCTTTAAACCATTCCTCTCTCTCCTTCCATTTGTACAGGGCATGGCTACACATGCATTTATTGCGCATCCAATTTACTTGTCACAACCCAAAGGTGTGATTTTGTTTTTGTGTGCGCTTTGGCACCACTGAATTATTTTCCCGCCAATTTGTAGCTTTCTTTGCAGTGTGCATTTCTTCTTTGCAGCACAGAAATGCACTTTGCAAAGAGTTCCCG
>NW_005842700.1:285469-288205 GCF_000455745.1 Alligator sinensis
TGGTTTCCGCCCAAGTTGGAGGACTCCACGAACACCAGGAGGAGGAGACTTCACGCTGTGTGAAGATCTCTAAGCGCTGCGGAGCCTATCGGACCCAGTGCATTTCAAGCAGGCAACAGGGGTCTGATCAGCCTCTAGCCTCTCCCCATCGCCGTTCGCAATCCTCGACGTATCCCTCTCCCTGCGCGCAAAAGGATCCACGGAGCCTCGACAACTCCGTGGGAGTGATCGAATATTGTCTGAGTCCTCAAACGAGGATTTAAGCGGAGCTGTGCCTGGGAAACTGTCCAGCCTACACCGCGACCATCTTCGGTGTAAGTAAACAATCTTGAATCAAGCATTACGCGTCCGTGCCTAATTCTAGCGTGCCGCCTGTTTTCTCCGACCCAGCGTGCCCGGGCTGCTGGCCACAGCCCGCGCGGCGCGAAAAAGGGCCCAGATCGCTCCCAGCCCGCACATTACTGTGCAGTAACTTACTGCGCAGTAAGTGGTTTTAGGCCAGCATCTATACGTTCAGGCGTTAAAGCGGAGTAACACTATGCGTGTTAGTCCCAAGTCAGTCCACATGCACAGTGTTACTGTGCAGTAAAGCATCTACACATGAATTACCACATGGTAACTACCAGCAACAAATTTACCAGGTGCAAATATGATACCTACATGATGCAGGTATCAAATTTACACCCAAGTCGGCATAAGTCTCCATATTTACTGCACAGTACGGGCATGCACATGTAGATGTTGCCCATATTGTGCAGTAATTTCCGATTACTGAACAGTAATTTCATAGATTCATAGATTATAGAGTTGGAAGGGACCCAATGGATCATCGTGTCTGATCCCCTACCCCTAGCAGAAAAGAGGACCGAGGTCAGACGACCCCAGCCAGGTGATTGTCAAGCCTCCTCTTGAAGACCTCCAGGTTAGGTGATAGGACCACCTCTCTTGGAAGCCCATTCCAGACTCTGGCCACCCTTACTGTAAAAAATGTCTTCCTAATATCTAACCTAAATCTACTCTCCACTAGTTTGCACCCATTATTCCTAGTTACTCCCTAGGGTGCTCTGGTAAACAGCGCATCCCCAATTCCCTGCTGTCCTCCCCTGATAAACTTACAGGCGGCTACAAGTTCACCCCACAGCCATCTTTTGTAAAGGCTGAAAAGATCCAGATCTCTCAACCTCTCCTCGTAGGGTCTTGCACAGAAGCCATTAATCATGTGAGTGGCCCTCCTCTGAACCCTCTCCAGATCCTCCGTGTCCCTCTTGAAGTGCGGCGCCCAAAACTGGATGCAGTACTCCAGCTGCAGCCTTTCCAATGTCGCATAGAGGAGGACCATCACCTCCCTTGACCTGTTAGTCATGCATCTGCTAATACACAACAAGGTGCGATTGGCTTTGTTGATGGCCTCATTACACTGCCGGCTCATGTTCATCTTGGAGTCAACTATTACCTTACAATTATTTTTGTTGAATTGCAGCTACTGCACAGTAAATGTGCATGTGTAGACGCGCCTACAATTTAGCATCCTCCTGCTATATAGATGATGCATATGCTGGGTACAGCGTTACCTGTTCTTGGGGCAAGGCCACTGGAGTTTTGTCTTCATCAGTACTACCCACTATATGTGGGCCTGAGTCTATGCTCACTTACCTCTCCATCCAGCCCAGCCCACCTGCTTATAATTCGGCATAAAATTTGGCCCCAGTGGGCTAGACTGCTGAACAACCACACTCCACTCAGCTGCAAGACCAGTAAACTGCTTCAAAAGAGGAAAGGGAATTACCTGTTGGGAGTGTGCATTAGCTGTTACCTCTGCATGCTCCTGTAGCCATACCAGAAAGATAAACCAGGACTGTCACACTCACCCCTTGCCCAATCCAAACCATGGGGCTCCACACAAGCGAGATCGGATTGGCAGTGGCAGGGCAGCTGCAGAGGTGATAGTGGAGGCAGCACAAGGAGCAGCCATGACAAGACCAGCGATGGAGGCAGTGGGGCAAGAAGCTACGAGGCAAAACGCCTGGACAGAGGAGGAGGGGTGGATGTCGTATACTTAGACTTCAGGAAGGCCTTCGATATGGTATCCCACCCCATACTGGTGAACAAGTTAAGAGGCTGTGACTTGGATGACTACACAGTCTGGTGGGTGGTGAATTGGCTAGAGGGTCATACCCAGAGAGTCGTGGTGGATGGGTCGGTTTCGACCTGGAAGGGTGTGGGCAGTGGGGTCCCACAGGGTTCGGTCCTAGGACCGATACTCTTTAATGTCTTCATCAGTGACTTGGACGAGGGAGTGAAATGTACTCTGTCCAAGTTTGCGGATGACACAAAGCTATGGGGAGAAGTGGACACGCCGGAGGGCAGGGAACAGCTGCAAGCAGACCTGGACAGGTTGGACAAGTGGGCAGAAAACAACAGAATGCAGTTCAATAAGGAGAAATGCAAAGTGCTGCACCTGGGGAGGAAAAATGTCCAGCACACCTACAGCCTAGGGAATGACCTGCTGGGGGGCACGGAAGTGGAAAGGGATCTTGGAGTCCTAGTGGACTCCAAGATGAACATGAGTCGTCAGTGTGACGAAGCCATCAGAAAAGCCAATGGCACTTTATCGTGCATCAGCAGATGCATGACAAATAGATCCAAAGAGGTGATACTTCCCCTCTATCGGGCACTGGTCAGACCGCAGTTGGAGTACTGCGTGCAATTCTGGGCGCCGCACTTCAAGAAGGATGC
>NW_005842700.1:288502-296880 GCF_000455745.1 Alligator sinensis
TGCCTATGCAGGGGGTCGGACTCGATGATCTATTGAGGTCCCTTCCGACCCTAACATCTATGAATCTATGAATCTATGAAATGGTGGCAGGCCAAGCACATCAGCACCGCTCCCACATGCCTCCCTGCTGCCAATAGCTGTGCCCAACCATCCCTATAGCCCCAGAATCTGCAGCAGACCACATCCCTCGTTCGCTCCATCCCAGAATTCCCTGACCCGCCCCTGAGCTTAATCATGGTAAATTTAACTGGGAAAGAAAGAGGATTAAAGTGGTTTTATTGCACTTGAATTGCTATGGGAGTCCCCAGGTGTAATGGTTACAGCCTACAGTTAGAACTAAACATGTTCTCATAACCACAGAGGAGTGATCCCAAGTTAGTGCTGTTGTATATGAGTCAAGTTGTACTTGGATACCTGCGTGTCTCCTACGCAATAGAGGCAAAACAAAAAAGTGAAACTTCGATGTCTCTCTTTCCGGTATGGCCTGATCAATTTTCATTCATCTCAGGATAGCCGATGAATTCATTCCCTTGTACCCAAAAGGATAGAGACTGTACGCAATCCAGATTGCAGTGGTTAATTTTAACCTAAGTCTCTGCCATCCATTTTCATCCTCTGTGTTTATGTTTGTTTGCATCTAATTGCATTTAATTACAGAGCTGCTGTCTGAAATGTCCTTATGTTTGCAAGAGGAAGTGAACATAAGCTAGCGTGAAAAATGTATATGTAATTTTAGTTTACACAGCGTTTAGCATGTGTGCAGAACTGGCGAATGTTTGAGGACCTAATGTAGAGCTAGACAGCCTCCATGAAAGGACTCACTTTGCTTTGTTGGGCTAGAAATGGAGATAGAAAAATCAATGGGAGCTTTGCTATTGACTTTAGTGGAATCCGGTCCAATGGTATACAGAAAAAGAAATTAAGGGATAGAAGCAAAAAGAGCCTGGAAGAGTTTTCAGCTGAGGCTTGAGATGAGATGGAGATGGAGAGGCAGGAGTAGCTAGAGAGACTGTTCCAGGCAAGAGGACCTGCAAAGAAAGAGCACCTCCCCTATCAGTCTGACCAAACGTTTGATGAGGCAGAGAAAAGACCCGTACTTAAATGAATACAGTGGGCATGGAGAGACACCGGGTTGATGATACAACATGGAGAAAGTTCATGGGGAAGGTGGGGAGAGCTTCACGGGCATCTGAACTAGATCCAAACAGAGAGAGATGACCTTGCTTGGAGCAGGAGGCTGGAGGAGATGGCCTCTTTGAGGTTCCCTCTGGCCCTATTTTGATACCATTATCGGATTCAGTGGCTAAGTGTCAGCCAAAGGCACCCAAAGTAGGAGCAACCCTTGTTCCTGTCTCAGAGAAGGCAAAAGTGCATTTCTTGTGCCCTCTTTATTGGTTATTGATCCACTCTTGTCTCCTAGCAATGCAGTTCCCCCCACCCATTATATTTTCTCTTCTTTCCCATCCCTCTTTTCCCCGCTTTCCTCCCCTCCCTTCACTGTCCTGTTCCCATTTCCTCTCTCCTCCCATTCCATCTCTCCCACTTTTAACCCAACATGTGTCCACTCAGAAAACCCCACAAAATTACCCACCATTTGTGCAACAACACATTGACTCCAACACCCACTCAGATACTTGCATGACTTACAAACCACAATCTTATCTCCATTCCTCCCTCCCTTTGTATTTGTCTTGTACCCACGTGTTCTCTGCTGTCTTTATTTAGGTGATAAATTCTTTGGCTCATTGACACCTGTATGTCCTGAAATGCACGTAGCTGGCTTCTGATTGCCCTGAAACAATGATGCCATTTTTGTTCTAGACTTTAATGCAAGACAGCAGAGCTTTGTGCTGCTGGTTTTTTTGGTCGGATTCAAGCTCAACATGGGTGAATCTGGGATTTGAAAAGGGGGGGTGCAGGTGATGCAGTGCATCATCACATAACACAACATGCATTTTCTCCAGTTAAAGAGAAACTAGAAGATTTACTAATATGCTATGGGCCCAGTGTTATATTATTCAGCTTAAGATCACAGTACAAACAAATACAACTTTATTGGAATGCGTACTAATTTGCTAGCCTATATATTCATTTTAAAAAATACAACTAGGCAAAAATAGTGCAAAGATATTATTTATTAATCCTCTAGTCATTATAGTTAAATGCACATTATAGTTAAAGTCACTATAGTTAAATGTACATCTCTGATTCAGATTTGTAAAACAAAATATAGCTTTCTTGAGCATCTTGACAGTGGATAGGACAGAATTAAGGATAGCTTGATTAATGGAACATCAAGACCATTAAAAAGGAGAGAGGGTTGATAACACCTGTGTAGAGAAAAGAGATTAGCAGGAAACAGGTACATTATAATGAGGCAGGAAGTCAGTTGATTCCCTTTGCATTGGCTGAATAGAAATGCTGCAGCCTCCCCTGGGTGAATGGTTTTAAAATGTGGGTGGATCAGAAATCAAAGAAGGGGGCAATTGCACCACCATACCCCCTGGATCCAACCCTGGTCGGAGGTCATTGGGATTGCTGGTTTGGGTCCAGACCACAATAAGAAGAAAAGCCAAACATGGGATCCAGAACATAGAGGTGTCTATACTACCTGTCCTTTAGAGGTGGTGGGATTTCAGAATTTCTAGCCTGTGACAAATTCAGATACTTGGGGGGAAATTGTTCTGCTCCTAGTTAAAAAGTGGCATATTAGATTTTCCTCTGGAATGAAATCAATGGAGGAAAAAAACATGTTTTGATGCAATGAAAATACTGTATTGTCTCATATACAACATGCCCCCAGAATAAGACATGCGCCTGGTTTTTAAAAGGCAGATGGAAGATAAAAATATCTTTCCTCATAGTAAGCCACTAAGTAGCAGTGGCGAGAGAGTCCAGCCTGATCACTGTTTCACTCCCTGTGGGTTATCTACAGAGTTACTTTTGTTTTCCCACGATAAAAGCTTACGCAGCAAAAACTGCTGTTATCACATTTCCTCGCTTATAATATGCACTGTAATTTCCAGCAGCTGTTTTGGGGGAAATGGTGTATAATGCATGCAAGAAAATAAGGTATTTGTTGCAACATTTGGCTTTTGGCTTCACGCATTATTACAGCTTTGCATTTTGCTTTATTTCATCATTTTTATTGAGTTGAGATTTAATTTTGAAATTGGCTTAATTGGTATTCTAACAGGTCGTCTACAACCGTTATGCCAGTGAGTAACTGGAAATTGATCTAGGACAGGGGTTGGCATCCTTTCAGCGACGATGGGATGAATTAACATAGCTGAGTCCGAGGGCCAGCTGTTGTTTGTGATGTGGCTACTGGTACTTCCTCTTGCCGCCACCAATTGCTGCCACCTCCCCAGCCTGGTGGCCTGGATAAAATCTCTTTGCAGGCCAGATGTTGCCCATTGCTGCCCCCACGTCTCATAACTGGCAACTGGGATTGTGTTATATTATGCTCTGTTCAGAAAAAAAAAGGTGTCAAGAAAAGCAAGACCCAAACCCTCTGTTCTGATATTGAAGCACTTCAGTCTGATGGTTGGAGACACCGTGTTGGCTCTGTTGAGCGTGTTGATTTTGACAACTCGGCATATGCCATTGGAAAACCAGACAAAACAATCTGACAAACTCTAGTACCCATTGTAGCTACCGAATCCATCCATTTTATCTATCGACTGTGTCTAATGCTGGTGTCAACGCTACAGCCTTTGCTGCATGAGTTCTGTCTCCAGGAACCCTATAGACAAACCAGTAGATCCTGGTTCTCTTTCACTCCATTAAGTCTGAGACAATTTTTTAGGCCCAGGTGGTTGTTTCTTTTTGCCCTAGTCTGCACCCTTCTTGTAGCAACCTCCACTGCTTTGTGAGGTCCAGCTGAGCCACACTTCACTTGTTTGATGGTACATAGCGGACAGACTGAGCTCAGAGGACTTTGACAATCTATCATCTCCTGCGGCACATGCTGCTTTGGCTCTTGCATGCTTTTCCCCATGATCCAAACTAATTTCTACCCTGACGTTTTGTAACGGTTCATCAGAAGCAGCCTTAATAATGGAGTCTTCCAGGCTATGCTAAGAAGCATCTTGAAAATATAACCGTTCAACTGGTTCGTAAGCTTTTCTTTCCTTCTTCCCTTTCCTTGAGATTCTGCTTTTTTTCTACACAGGGATATTACTGCTGCTACAAAATTAAACTTAAGCCCAGCAGATCGCATACTGGCTGCATATTCCAGCTTGTCCACGCTCCTACCACTGAAATGCCCTCTTTGCAATGTGCTGTAAGACGGAAACCTGTTCCAGCTCCACTTTTCCCATCAGGGGACTGGGTAATAAGCACCCGCATTGAATTGCCTGAACCACGCAAAGGGGATCGCTCCTTTAAAGGTCATTTGAGCTTCGTAGCTCAAACGTTGCCCTGAACTCAACTCATGTCCACAAGCAAAAGCCTCGTTCGAGTTTGGCAGAGCCGTTCACTCAAGCAGGTTCACGCAAGAGAGGCAATAAAGCTAAAAGTGAACTTAGTTCAACTTGTCAGCACAATTCTCTCATTTGGACACAGAGCCGCATAACCCAAGTCATCCACTGCTTTCCCAGCATTCCCCCTGTGCTGGTTGTGGCCTTTTTAACCTTTCTGGAATGCGTGAGCTCCTAAGGTTAGAAACCACTTACCATAATTGCCCATTGTGGCTTTTGGAAGCATCTCAGAGCACATATCTGACTGAGTGAAATGTGAAGTCCTTGGGGTTTTTTAATATTTTTTTTAAATCCGTCCCTTTTCCAAATAATTGTTTAATCTGTTGCCTCCTGTGGTGTTCCTACTATACAAATGTTAACAACAAATAATAGGAGCCAACTGATGGGCTGTTTTGGGGTTTTTTGTTAATGTCTTATTTTAATTGTAAAAGCCGCCCCCTTCACAAGACTGTCTTTGGCTCTGCATTCGCCTGCCATGCCAAGTGGTACGTATGAAGTCAAATGAAAGCTAGAGGAGACTGAGCAAGTATGTGTCAAGCACCCTCAATTGTCAAAAGGCAAAGATTTTGCACCTTCAAATCAGGAACTGAGAGGATTGGTGTTTTTTGGTCTTGTCTACCCACAGATTTGCACGTTACCTCAAATCAAGCCAGGGCAAGTGTGAGTGTGGACACTCAGGAGTGGGTTATTTGGGTTACAGAGTGGGTTGTTTCCTCAACAGTTTTCTCTAAACCAAGTAATCCCAGTTTAAATAGAAAGTTGGCCATGAACACGTGGATGGAGGGGTCAAGTAGGAGGCATAATCTTAGACCAAATCATATTGGGGCTTCTCACTGCCAAGCAGGTTGACAAGCAGGTATTTTAAAGCCTGTTTTATCCGGCAGCAAACTTGGCCCTAAGGTGGGAAGTGTTGTGTGTGGTTATCAAGGACTGATAGAGATGACCCTTTCCAGCCCTGTATTTCTATATCTGCAGCATTTTTAAATTAGAGCAGCACAATGTACCACTGGTTAACCCATGAATGACTCCAAGTCTTCCACCCAGCCCTTGGACCAGCTGAACAAAATCAGTTTAAAATCGAATGTTCAGTGACGCCACTGCAACTCTGCAAGCCAACAAGCCCTAAGGTCTCCAGACAATCAAAGTTTTACCCTATGGTGCCATATTGATTATGAGTGACATCTGCCTTCAAACTGAATACTGCACTACCGCACAAAAATCTGCTCAGCCTTAATTGTGGAAAAAATGTATGTGTTTTCATTATCTCTATGGGAAAATAAATAGATCAGACTAGATAGATTTATCTGGAGGGGGAATCTATCTAGAGCTATGCAGATAAGGCGACAAATATCCTGAAACTCAAATGATACCAAGATGAACTTAATTTCCCAGCAAGAAACAATGCTAAATAATAATGCTGATAGATTGTTTTTGACCCTGAAACATTTCTATATTAAAAAAAAAAAAAGATTTTGGCCAGTAATGGAAGGTTTTCAGCTGGGGTTTTGTTTGTTTGGTTTTTGGTGAGTTTGCAATAACAATGAGAAAAGCACAAAAAAAAAAAGAAATTTTGGGTTTTCTTTCTTCTCAACTCCACAATTAAAATAGTGGAAGAGGAAAATCTTCAGTTAAAAAAAAATGAAAACCTGTCATTTTCTCCGCTATCTTTTTCAAGGAAATGACCAATTTTGTCCAGCTTTGATCTCTGCTTGGGCTACAGCTCAAGTCGCCTCCCTGCGCATTTATGTTGCCACTGAATCAGTCATTTTGACTGAAAAGAGAGAGAGAGGGTTGTTAAAATGCAAGATAAACAGACTGAAGGCAAATATTTCGTGTGCGCACTAAAAACTGGCTTTGGAACAATTCCAGCAGAGCACACAGGTCACTCTCCTGCCATAACGTATGGGGGCTGGAGGGACGGCTCATTAGAAATAAATCAGTGTAAGCAGGATCTGCTTTTATCAGTGGGAAAAGAGACCATGTAAACAAGTCACAAACAAGTGCCTATACATTTTCAGCACAATCTGTTGTTTCACAGTCGTGCAGGCAGTTACAATTACAGAGGGTGACTTATTGATCACACAGGATCCCAGCCCAGCCCACACACTCCCTCCTAGCAAGGGCTTTCCTCCTCCCCTGTGCCTCTGGAGTTGGAAGGAGGTCCTCTTTCCAGACAGCTCTTTTGCAGGCTGAGATAGAGCCATGAGGTGGTGATGCAGCACCTGGGGTGTGCCAGCTGGGAGGGGTGGCATGGGAGAAGGAAGGGTGCCCATGTGGGGACTGGAAGATACAAGGCATCACCATGGGGTACTGGGAAATGATGGGGCCATCTCCATGGGGTACTGGGAAATGGTAAGGCATTTCCATGGGGTACCAGGAGATGGTGGGGCATCTCCACGGGGTACTGGAAAATCGTGGGGCATGTGCATGGGGTGCTGAGAGATGGTGGTGCAACTCCATAGAGTGCCAGGAGGTGGTAGGGCATCTCCATGGGGTACTGGGAAATGATGGGGCCATCTCCATGGGGTACTGGGAAATAGTAAGGCACTTCCATGGGGTACCAGGAGATGGTAGTGCATCTCCATAGAGTGCCAGGAGGTGGTAGGGTATCTCCATGGGGTGCTGAGAGATGGTGGGGCATCTCCATGAAGTGCCAGGAGTTGGTAGAGTATCTGCATGGGGTCCTGGGAGGTGATGGGGGCATCTCCACAGAGTACTGGGAAATGGTAAGGCATTTCCATGGGGTACCAGGAAGTGGTGGGGCATCTCCATGGGGTACTGGGAAATAGTGGGGCATCTTCATGGCGTGCTGAGAGATGGTGGTGCATCTCCATAGAGTGCCAGGAGGTGGTATGGCATCTCCATGGGGTACTGGGAAATGATGGGGGCATCTCCATGGGGTACTGGGAAATAGTAAGGCATTTCCATGGGGTGCTGAGAGATGGTGGGGCATCTCCATGGAGTGCCAGGAGATGGTAGGGTATCTCCATGGGGTCCTGGGAGGTGAGGAGGGCATCTCAGAGTACTGGGAAATGGTAAGGCATTTCCATGGGGTACCAGGAGGTGGAGGGGCATCTCCACGGGGTACTGGAAAATCGTGGGGCATGTGCATGGGGTGCTGAGAGATGGTGGTGCAACTCCATAGAGTGCCAGGAGGTGGTAGGGCATCTCCATGGGGTACTGGGAAATGATGGGGGCATCTCCATGGGGTACTGGGAAATAGTGGGGCATCTTCATGGCGTGCTGAGAGATGGTGGTGCATCTCCATAGAGTGCCAGGAGGTGGTATGGCATCTCCATGGGGTACTGGGAAATGATGGGGGCATCTCCATGGGGTACTGGGAAATAGTAAGGCATTTCCATGGGGTGCTGAGAGATGGTGGGGCATCTCCATGGAGTGCCAGGAGATGGTAGGGTATCTCCATGGGGTCCTGGGAGGTGAGGAGGGCATCTCAGAGTACTGGGAAATGGTAAGGCATTTCCATGGGGTACCAGGAGGTGGTGGGGCATCTCCATGGGGTACTTGGAAATGGTGGGGCATCTCCATGGGGTGCTGTGGAGATGGTGGGCCATTACTAGCAGGGGCTGAGATCCCTACGTGCCCTCTTGCTCCTCTTGCATCCTGCCAACGGGGTTGGAGACTGTTTCCAGTGTCGGGCACACCTGGCACAGCCCTGCGGGGGTCTCGCAGGGTGCGCAGCACATGCTCACAGGTGGGTGCTGGGGGACAGAGGAGGCTGGTGCTGAAGGATGCTGCGGGGCAGGGCCCGGGGCTGCTCCCCCCGCGCAGTGCATCCCTGGGCAGGAGCATCCCCCATTCAGGGGGCTGAACATGCCTCCCCTTCTCCTTGCAAGCAGCCCGCGGGGGCCGCCAAAGCCGGCCTTTTGCTGCCGCCCG
>NW_005842700.1:297272-298377 GCF_000455745.1 Alligator sinensis
GGGGGGCGGGGGAGCCGGGCGGGGCCCCCCATGCGGGGGGTGGGGGGCTGCAGGCAGCGGGCAGCCGGGGGGAGGATGCCGGGCACTGCCCTCCATGGAGTCCGGTGCCGGCCACGATGACTTTCCCCGCCCCGCTTAATGCCAGCGCGCCCGAGGGCAACCAGACGGCACCCAGCCCGGGCAACCGCAGCTGGGCGCCGGGGGACGAGGGTGCCGCGGATGGCAATGGCACGTCGCTGAGCCCGGGGCTGGACCTGCCGGCGGTGGGGCTGGGGGTCTTCCTGGCGCTCTTCATCCTCTCGGCCATCGTGGGCAACATCCTGGTCATCCTGTCGGTGGCTTGCAACCGGCACCTGCAGACGGTGACCAACTATTTCATAGTCAACTTGGCCATCGCCGACCTGCTGCTCAGCACCACAGTGTTGCCCTTCTCGGCCACCCTGGAGGTGCTGGGCTTCTGGGTCTTTGGTCGCATCTTCTGCAACATCTGGGCAGCGGTGGACGTGCTGTGCTGCTCGGCCTCCATCATGAGCCTCTGCATCATCTCGGTGGACCGCTATATCGGCGTCAAGTACTCACTCAAGTACCCGGCCATCATGACCGAGAGGAAAGCGGTGGTCATCCTGGTGGTGGTGTGGCTCTCCTCCATGGTCATCTCCATCGGGCCGCTGCTGGGCTGGAAGGAGCCCCCACCGCCCGACGAGAGCATCTGTAGCATCACAGAGGAGCCGGGGTATGCCCTCTTCTCCTCCCTCTTCTCCTTCTACCTGCCCCTGGCCGTCATCCTGGTGATGTACTTCAGGATCTATGTGGTGGCCCGGCGGACCACCAAGAGCCTGGAGGCGGGGGTCAAGAAGGAGCGGAGCAAGTCCATGGAGGTGGTGCTGAGGATCCATTGCCGGAGCGTGCTGGAGGATTCCCTCTCCAGCGCCAGGAACAAGGGGCACAACCTCAGGAGCTCGCTCTCGGTGCGTCTGCTCAAGTTCTCCCGCGAGAAGAAGGCGGCCAAGACCCTGGCTATTGTGGTGGGAGTTTTCATCCTCTGCTGGTTCCCTTTCTTTTTCGTCCTGCCCTTCGGTAAGTGAATCCCCCCCCCCCCCCCCAC
>NW_005842700.1:298408-323049 GCF_000455745.1 Alligator sinensis
ATGGCCCTGTGCCCGCTGTGTCTGATCCCCACCTGGGAGAAGTATCCCCCCCTTCCCACCCTTATCTATTGAGGTCCTCCAGGGGCCAACTTTCCAGGCTCCCTAGGTGAGGTTGGGGGACGGGGCCCTTCTCCAATCTGGAGTTAAAATCAGCCAGCTCCAAACTTCGCAATACGTGGAAACAGCTCTGTCCTCAGAGTTGATGCAGGCTCCTGCCAGCCATTCTGGAGCCTTTCAATTATGCCCACCATGAAAGCACTACTTTCTATCACAAACTGACTTCATGGTGTAGAGAAGGAACACAAAAATGCCACCCACTTGCTGCTACAGGCTTTCCGAACTGCCCAGAAAGAGCAGGAGGGTTTTGACAGGCACACTGAAGTTCAGGCGCAGGCAGGCACATGCAGAGAATGAATCCTGATGTTTCATTTGCACCGCAAGTGTCGAGGCGTTGGTATTAGCTCCCTCTCTCCACTGTTTCCTTGTTGTGAGTTGTCTGAGTTTCTCATGCCCCCATGACTCAGGTTCCTGACAGGCAGCCCCTTGCAACCCTCAGGTAAGTTTTCAGAGCTGCCGATGGAAAAAGGGCCTGATCCAAAGCTGATGGAAGTTAATGGAAAGACTCTTGTTGGCTTTGATGGGCTACGGAGCAGGCATCACCTTTGCAAATGGAGAGGCCATCTTTTGAGTATGGCTGTAAAAGTGACAGGAGGATTTTTGGGCTAACCCCCTGGCCTGGGCAACCCGTGTGTTATATCAGGGATATGTATGGGAAGCCTTGAGCAGGGAAGCCTCTTTCTGCCTTGACTCGTACCAGTGTGTGTGCTGCTCCTTAATAAGGGAAATCCCTGTTCTGCCTTCACTCCCTGGAGACCCTGTGAAGCTGCCGGGTTTCAGGTGCTGTTGGCTCAGCCGTCCTCTGCTCAGTGCCTGGGTCCTAACACTCAATCTGCTTGAGGTTTGATCTGATGCATCGGGAGAGTTATTTAACTTCCCTGGGCTTCGGGGTGTCTGTGCGTAAAAGGCATGCAGTCCATGCCTACCTCCCAGAGAGGGGACCGATGCCGGGCGCGCTCTGAGATGCTTTACAGGGCAGAGCTGCGTTAGGGTAAGTATTGCCCCCTCCCCTTCCCCTTGGCAAATCTTCCCAGCTTTTATTCTGAGTGTTAAAATCTTGCTGCCAGTGTTTCTCTAACGCAGTGGGAGCCACCTCTGTCCTGCTGGGAACCAGAGCTGCCGGCTCCACACTCAGCTTTTAGCAGCTTGCTTAGATGGATTTTCCCCTTGGAGCAGCCCAAGCCATCTGCAAAGTAAAGGCAGTTTGAGTCCCCCCGGCTGTCTTTCCTGCCTGCCCCCCGCAAACAGAAGTACTGTAAAAGGCCAGACTCTCAGTGGTTGTAAATCAGCATGGCTCAGCATAGTCTCTTATGTACGCCCCCCTTTTGCGAGCCATCCTTCTCCAACCACAGCCCACGCACACAACTCAGGAAAGGAAACCACTTTAGAGAAATCCTGTAGCCCAGGACATTTCAAAGCCATCTCGTGCCCTCTGTTACTGCTGCAGGGATGCCCACAGGGTCAGGCAGTGGCCAAAATGCATCTTTTTGACGCTATCCGTGCTACTTTTTTCCCCCCCTCCATCCTGTTGTCATCTGACCCTACAGGGAGGTGCCAAGGGATCGGAGGCTCTGCCTGTCAGATCTAGGATGCAGCACGTTGATTTGGAGTCAGATTTTTTTTTTCCAGCAATGTTGTCATTGTACTGTACTGAAGCAGCCAGATTCACTCAGTGCGTCAGGGAAAGCCAGCACGGTCGGGGACAGCGTGACTCGGTCTGATCAGCAGTTCTGGAAGCCGTTTTGCTGTGATGATTTTTTTTCTCTCTTAAAGCTTTTGATCCACCATTGCCAGCAGCACTTTGCAAATCTAAATCGATGTGAAGGACTCGTGGTGGTCTGAGTTTGGGGCAGGGGAGAGGAAGGGCGGAGAACCAGGAGCCTTTGGGTTTTGGGGTTTAACCCTGCCAAAGACACTCAAGCCTGGTACAAATCCCTTCTCTGCTTGCCTCTGATGATAAGCCAAGAGTCAGATCACTGTAAGAATTCAAGTTATCTCTTCAAAGAGCCCACCTCTCTCCTTGAGCGTGTCCTGTGCTACTCAGAGCAGGAGAAGGGGAGCCAACTCTCGTGGTTGCCCCAGGGTGACTTTAGGCAAGTGCTTTACTCCGCAGCTCCACTAGATACAATAGGATTTACCTGTCTTCTGCACAGTGTTACGAGGCTAAAGAGTTCGGAAAGAGGCTTGATCTAACCGTGCTGCGGGAATACAAAAGGAGCAGAGACACCAGTAGTAGAAGTGATCTCTGCCATCAGCTCTGTGTTCCTGATGGTGTCATGACCCCAACCCCATCTTCTTGACTAGTCAGGACAAGGTTGGTCAGACATCCCCCTGTTAAGCCCTACCCTGACTCATTTGCCTGGCATTAATGAAGCTAGGGATGTGGAGCTTTTCTTTCTGACAGTAGCATTGCCATCAGTAGGAATCATTGAGTAGTGGTCCCGGCCACATTTCTTTTCAGGAGAAAATCTTTTGTTTTGCTGAGTTTGCGCCAGTTTGAGCTCCGGATGTAAATCAAGCCAGGCCTGTTGAAGTCACTGATTGACGCTAGATGAAGATCTGGCTTTTCTCCTTGGAGCACATTTCCTGATCACATTTGCTCTCCCCATTTTCATGCCCTTTGCCAGGTTCTGTATGAAAAGAACTTGGCCGCGTGCTTCCCGGTGTCGCTTATGGTTCAAGAACCCCGCAGAAATCCAGCCGTACTTTTTAAGTGTCAAAAAAATCGCTGCCTCTGACGTCCCTGAACTGCAATTTGCAATTTCAAATGTGAGAACCACTCAGTAATGCTTAGCTACATAGGGGGGTGAGCTTCTGAAAAGATCTTTACACCTATAGGCTTGGCTTGTCAGCTGATACAAATCAGTGGCATTCCAGTGCAATTCCTATGTAGCTCCATAAATTCCCCCCCGCTCGAAGGCCTGGTCCACTCTCTGGGGCAAGCATCCTCAGTGGTTATTAACAGAGCAAGTCATTGATGTATTAATCAAACCCCACAAAAATTGCAATATTCGTTTCAGGTTAAATTGAAACAATATTTTTTTTCCACCTAAATAAAAACTTTAAACTCATTTTGGAACTGCTGAAATGTTTTTTTCAACTTAAAAAACAATGTGTGTGTCATGGAGGAGGGAGGTCCTCCATGTAAAAGAACTTAGAAAAATAATTCAAAGCGAGCAATCAAAATGTTTCCGTTTGAAAATGCCAAATTAAAAGTCTCCTTATTTTTTCCTCTTTTTTTTTTTTTAAACTGGTATAAGTTTAATAATAGTTTGGTGGATCTGACTAGGCATTTTTCAGCGAGTAAAGTATGTAGACAGATTTTTTGCCTAGCATTAGTTATCCAGGACTTGGGTAAAACATCAGGGTTTACTTCTTGGTACTTGTGTGAGTTTGGACAAATTGTTTGATCTCTGTGAATCAGTTTGCACATCAGGAAAGCTAACAGTTGCCTGCTCTGTGGGTTTTGTGAAGGTTAGCTAATAAATATAGCCAAAGCACCATGAGAGAGATGACTAACAAGACTGTATTTAAAAGCAGAAATATTGCTAGTGATTATTTTTTGGGTTGTTGAATAATCTACAAATGTACTGCCAGTGCATTCAATCCGTTTTAAATCCAGATGTACTCCCTACTACCTCTGTGCAATGCTATCTGCTGCGTAACTCTGCTCCTGCCTGGTTTTATGATGCATGTCCCCAAGCATGCAATACAATTGTCAAGAGCATCGGTGCAATTAATAAGAATATGTTTGCAAGGCTAATGGCTCTTTAAGAAGTTGTTTGTTTAACAAGGGATGAAATCCTAATTAGGAAAGATACCTCCTGAGGGGATGTATTCTTCCCTCTCTACACACGTGGAGCTTGTATTGACAGTCATGGGACATCTGCCTGCAGACGCAGAGGGCAACACGTGGACTCGGTGGGGCGCAGCGGTGGAGCGATGCCTGTTTATACCCTCTGAGCATCTTGCATTGTATGCTGGCACCTTTCACACTGGCACAACTATTTCGGACAAACCCAGGGTCTGGCGATATTTTTAAGGGAATTATGGGCCCGGAAGGGGCAGATACAGCCTGGGATTTCTTTAAGGTACCTAAGTCCCTACTGGGAGTTAAACACATGCAGCTGCTCTTGAAAGTCCACCTAGGTGCCAATCTGCATTGGTAGGTTCCTGAATACCTTTAAAGATTCATCCCATAGACTTTATTTCTTTTCAGGTGCAGCCATATATGTAGATAGCACATTAGGCTCCCATTACTTACCCTCATTAAAAGGAAGTGTTGCTAGCTGTCTTGTTCTGCAGCCCCAGTGAGAGGAAATTCCTAGCACATTGGTTTTCTAAAATCATGGTCCCAGGCTCACTTCCAGGGGAGAGGTTAGAAGTGAGACCTGATTGAGGCCACCTCAGATTCAGAGCAGAAATTTCTCAGTTTAGACCTACCTCCGTATTTGACAGTCAGTGGCTAGATTCGGACTCTCATTAGGTGCTTATGCAAGAGAATCGAATGGTGCAAGAGCCCCATGTCCATACACATACCCTGGGTGCAGGTGTGTAGGAATGAGTGAGGTTCCTCACCTGCTTGCTCCAAGCCAAGAGCAGGACGGCAGAAGTGCAGGGAAGATGCAGAGCCACGTCCTCTTTTTGTTGGCCAAGTGCGCTGATCCCGCAGGGATACTTTCTGGTGCTGCAATAAATGAATATCCCACGGGGAACCAGGATGTGACAAGTCAGGACTCAGAGGTGAGGGCCTGCCCATGTCTACACGCCAGACTTGTGCCTGCAAAGCAGTGATGGCTCAGGGTAGCATGAAGGATCATCTCTGCCTGACAGCTGTGCCAGCTGGAGGCCTTCCTGTGACGACAGCTTCCAATGGCAAGATTGGACTTTGCCCAAACTAGCTTGTTGCACTCAGGGCTATCCCAGTGAAGAGCTCCTAGACATGGCCTCTGCCTAAGTGTGCTTCCTGGTGCCGCTCTTGCAATAGTTGGGTTTGTACACTGCTCAGTGATCAGGACCAGGACTACAGCCCCCAATTTTAAATCATCCCACACCATCCTAGGGTTTTGGTCATTGCATTCTCTGACTTGTTTCTCAGTGGATTAAACATGTGTTCAGATAGTTATCTGTCTTGACTCAAGCAGCTAGTCAAAAATCTGGGGTCTGATGGGTTGTGCCCTATGTGCCTTTGAGGAGCTGGCCTGGGTCCATTAGCTCAGTCTGTGTGTTATTCAGAAATCACTCCGATCCAAAGGGTCTGCTGCACAGGCTTCCTCCAGTGTCTGACTTCTGCCTGATCATCTTTGCCATTAGCAAGAGCTTTGCACGGTGCAACTGGTTCCAACGGCTGTTGCAAGAGTCTTGTAAACGCACCAATCTGCCTTCCCTGGCCTAACATAACAACCTTCACCAGTCACGATGATCGTTAACATGACCCAGAATTTGAACCACACGTAAGCCCCGTAACCAGCAATATTCAGTTCTTCCCTGACATAACCTGTGGGTCTTCCCAGAGATATCGGTATAACTGTTGTCAGATGGCCAAAGTCCATTAGGCCTGGTTATTTCGTACCCTGAAGATTGGTTGTCTCATTCTGCTGTGGTTGTTGCCTGTCTCTCATCTTCTCAGTACCTTTTATCTCTTTCCGTTCTGGAAATGAGAGAGGGGATCTCGGGTTTCTTCGCACAATGCAGGCCCATCAGCTTGGTTCTCAAGAGAGCCTCTTAAAAGTACAGTTCCCCACACTTCAGAAATTCATGCTGGGTTATAACTTTGAGGAGGGCAAGGGTGATGGTTGCTAGATTGCAATATTTAGACTGTTATGCATGCTGGTTTCTAGCCATAACTATGTCCAGAGTAGTTTGACCTATCGTGAAAACAGCCATTGATTCTCATGGCATTTCTGGCTAAGAGCGGAAGAGGAAATGCCTAGGATCCCAGGAGAAACTCTGTTCTCATCAGTCTTCCAGTTCTTTATTGCAGAATCAGGAGGCTCATATGGTATGGCTCAGCTTCAGGCCATTGGAGCCTTCCCTACTCCCTGTTTCCCCACCAAAACCTTTTGACCTTCTTGGGGCTCTTCCAACAATAATGCTCTGCTCCGGTGGTTTGCCACTGCTCCACCATTCCCCTGAGCTTTGGGAGGAATAAGGAGTGCTGTGAGGTCTAAAAGAGGTCCACATCTAAAATCATAGTATTGAACATACCTTCTCATGGTACAAAAGCTAATTTCCAATGGACCTATCAGTCCCACAACCAAATCCTCATGCACTTTTGGGTGTTTGAAATCCAGATCTGCTTTCCCCTTCTCTCCTTCAGTTGTCTTGCATTCTCCTAGTCCTCAGCTTAGGAGCTGGCCTTGGATGGATATCTTAAGTAACCTCTGTTCTTAAGACTCCCAGTCCTTTGAGTGATGCTTTCAAGTCTTGACATAGGAAATCGTCCACCTTGTTCCATGTCTGCTGCTCTGCCTAGCCATCTTGGCGTTTACTGCCTAGAGCGGGGAGGCTGGACCTGATGATCTGCAAGGTCCCTTCCAGCCCCTAACAATGTATGAAAATCTGTGAATCTACTCTTGGGAGAAGAAAGAGCTCCACATATCCCTGCTTAGTTTAAAATAGTCTGGGATATTTTTTTTTTTAACAGAAAAATGGGCCAAAAGTAAATAAAAAAACAAAGGCTGGTTGTATATTTAATTATAGCTACTCAATAACATTTGTAAATGTTGTTTTCCATTTCCTTTTGCAGTAAATGAAGAGGAAAATTGGATGTAAAGGAACTGATTGGTATCTGTCTATTAATTTGAGAGCCCCTTGCAGTCTTTCCTGATTTCTACTGTAGAAGTCAAGAAAGCCTTGCAGAGCAAGAGAGCAGATATATGTCATTTGGTTGTGTATGTTCAGGTATAGTCAAGGTGAATAACTTTTGGGCCCCAAAAGCTGGGACATAGCCCCTGATCCTGATGCTACTTAGGTCTCAGCCCTTCAGGACCAGAAGTAATTGTAAGTGGAAACGGAAGGAGGGTGATGAAGCCGCCTTGATGTAGTGTTGCAGGCAGGGTGATTAGTTTTGCTGAGTGACAGAGTTGATTAGCCTTGGCACAGTGTCACACAAGTAGGGCTTTGCTGTGTTACTAATTAGCTCTCAGCATGACACAGCCTGGCATTGTGGGAATGCTCAAAAGGAGGGGGGCAGAGAGGGCAATTCTTTATAAACTCCCCTGTCAGGTATGCTTGCAACAAAGTCCCCAAATTCAGACTTGCCCAGAAACTTTGGGATAGCTGATTGCATTGTGCACAGTGAGTAGAAATGATGAACTGGAATCCAGTTGTGTCCAGATGTTGTCCTCTTACTCTTCCAGCCATATAGAGAGTGGGTTTCATGTGACGTGACTCCCTGTTCTGTGCCCAAGATGGAGATTTAGGCACTCAGGTTTAGAGATTTAGGCACCCAGGTTTGTAAAGTGGATTTGCCATGTTTGCCCAAAGTCACACAGGGATGAAGCAACAGAGCTGGAAATAGAAGTCAGAAGTCCCATGTGAAACCAAGTGAAATTGGATCATGTTAAATAAAATGATTCTGAGTATATTGTAGATTCCACTCTAGATTCAAAATAGTAATGTTTTTTTTTTGAGGGGGTGGGTTAATAGATAAAGGTAAGGATTTTACAACGGATAGAGTTATTGAGAGTTATAGCAATTGAATTCATGACTGTGCCGCTGTCTGCACAGCTGTGTAATGCTTTTTGATAAGTCATGTCTTTGTTTCAGAAGAGTTAGTAATACCAGGCATCAAAATCTGTCTGGTTCCCAATTAGAAAATGAAAGACAGGGGGCTGGACCTGAGAATCAGCTGTGTTGCAGGCACCAGGGACCCCAAATCAGGCTCATTGCCTAATGATCTGAGCGCTGGACTGGCAGCCGGACATGCTTGGTCTGGTTCTGACGCAGTCTCCCTCCGTGGTCTTTGGCAACTTTGAGGGTGCTTTGAGGATGCATTATTTAGTGTTCGTGACGCGCTTGGAAAACCAGGGCAGTTGCTGTTATTATTGGGCCAAATTCTCTGCTGATATCTAGAGAATGGAAGAGCTCCAATTTCCAGCCACCAAAATATTTGCCCAGGGTAGTTAGTCTGATATTATTTAAGAGCTGTTTCTTGCTTTCTCATTTCTGTTGAGAGCCAGAGCATGACCTCTTTGGTCCTGATGTTTCACCCCAGATATATTTCATTTCTTCTAAGGGGAAAGTTCTTGATTAATTCAGACTGAAGTGCATGGTATCAATATGAAATGTTTTGTTTAAGTAATAAGGTCCCACAGCCTTCTTATGGCCCAGAGTACTTAAGTAGCCTGTTCCTCTTCATTAATTCAAATATGGGTAAATATTTGCTGATTAAATCTGATAACCTTGTTAATGAGACATAATTGACGCTTGATATGCAGCCACAAGTGGGTGGGGCTGTGAGTTTGAATGCTCTTGTAGCACATCTCCTTAATCTTCTGTTACCAGCTTGTTTCTAATTGATCCTGCCAGAACAAATACAATTACCTAAAGCTACTAACGAGCATGTCATTAGAGCAAGCAATGTTCTAAAGGCATCCTATCTGCAAAGCAGTGCTGCCTAAAAAACTTTAATTACAGAGTCGCTCAAGATAGTGAATACGTTACATTGTGTACGCTCGATGCATTTAAGGAACTGGATTAATCTGCTCTGAAAAACCACCTCAAATTATATCCAGTTTGATGAATCAAGACTTTTATTTCAGATGGTTATCGAGCCCTGTTCTGGAGGGTGGTGCTGGCATCACTATTTATTTAGGCTGCCCAAATAAGACCCCTTTTTTATTTGTTGTATATACCAACCTTATCTACTTGAACTGAAATTTCCAATGCCAGGTGTCTATCAAAGGGTGTTTTGGAGTGGGGGTGTTGAGTTTTTGGGGGGGAGTTGGGGGGCTGGGAGGGACACATTTAAGCCAAAATGCCTCGGGTACTTCTGAGAATTAGTCTAGACTAGTGGAAAAGATGTTTTTGTCCACATTACAAAATTCTGGCCACCTTTTCTATGGAAAACACCGGGTAGCCCGGTTGTTGGAGCAGAGACCTGGAATTTTGCATGGAGTGGCCTTCAGGTCGGGGAAGTGAGTTTTGCCGTCGCTGTAAAAATCTCCTTAAATTTAGCCAGGTTCCAAGCCATGGAAACGTGACCGTTCACACATGCTCGGTGTGGACTTCTTAGTTTAACAGCTAAAGCCTTGGAAGATGCTCTCCAAACTGGGCCCAGTGTTGAGCGTAGGGCAAGCTCTCTTAGCCTATGAAGTAGAAGGAGGAAGCTGCGTGGTTCAAAGGTGGAGGGGTCAGGAAAGAGATGTTTTGTGGGATAAGAAGGAAGATGGGGGCTGGTTAGGTGAGAAGACTTGGACTGGGACCCCGTGGGACACCTGTGATGGTAAGAAACAGCTCTGATATGGTGCCAGGGTAGGGGGGCCAACTGGGACTGGCAAGGCCAAGAGAAGGGGGGCAAAGACCTGCTGTGGACACAATGAAATAGGACAAGGAGCCTAAGGTGGGAGACTGGGACTAGGAACTAGTTGGGACTTAGAAACATGAGCAGGGCACAGCTGCGCGCTATGAAGGAAGCAGCTAGGCAGAATGGAGAAGGAGCCAGAATGAGGCTGGCTGGACAAAAATACAGGGGTAGGCTGTGAAACGGGGAAGAAACTGGGTTGAGTATGTGCCCAGAACAGACCCGATGCAGTTTGCAGTGGGGATGTCTACACGAGGCACTCGTTGCTACTGCACAGTAATGTCGGGGCAGGGAAACCGTTTGCTTAGGCAAGTACTAAGTGGTTGGACAGTAAGTCTGCCACACATGTAGACGTGGCCCGTTAGGCATGTAAAATAAAATAGGATTCTGCCCTGGGTGTTTCATTTATCTGGGCAGCTGGCTTGAAACCCTGGCACTTGAAATGCAAAAGTTTGAGGAATCCCAGCTGCCGGGGGCTCGGCTATGAACAAATGAGCTGCTCCTAATGATAGGCACCCTGAAAACTGAGTCCCAGACATATCACCCAAAATGAAGGGATACTTTTGATTTTAATTACTCTGAATCTCGGTTCCCCACCTGGACAGAATACCTTAACATAGCTTTACCTCCCAGGGGCATTGTGGAAATAAACTGATTAATGGATGTGAAGCACTCAGCTACTCCCATGCTGAGCACCACAGGAAAACCCATGTGCAGATCAATAGTTCTGTCTTGAGAAAAGGGTAGGAATGGTGTATGCTAAGTAAGGCCTGGGGGCTACACATTGAACCGCAGGGAGAAAAAATAGCTACTGAATAGCTACTCGTGAATAGCATAGCATCCATTCAGGACATTTTGTGCACAGACCATGGCAGGAGTCTTGTTGAGGTAATTGATTGTGTCATGAAGGACCATATAGTGCATTAATATAAGTGAGTAAAATTAAAGATGCATTTCTGACATTTCCTGTCTTTTGAGCACTTGTCTTTGCAACCTTGGTAATGTTCTTTCAGCACAGCTCGTGTGTGCACTTGACTATAGCTTGTCATCAAAGCTTCTTATCACAATTACGGCTCTGCCATGTATTAGATGCATGCCATCCGCACAACCTGGGCCCTGGTATTTAAGTTAAATGAGCCAAGTTGTATCCTACATGTGATGACAAGAGAGAAGCAGCAGAGGAAAAGATGCTGAAGTTTGTGAATTTTTTTTATCAGAAAGGGGTGTTTGTTTGTTTGGGGCTCGACCCACAGCGGGGGTGAACTGTTGTAGCTGTATCAAAGTCAAAGGAGCCCAGAATTTTTAGATGCATATAACATACTAATTATACATTTGCTAGAAGCCGGCTCCAAATGCAGTTGCCTTAGGGGAATGGTTGGGGTTTTTTTTTTGGTTGACGTCTGTGGCACTCAGATAAGTGCCTAAGGGTATTTTCATTGTTGGAAAATCATTATGACAAATATATAGAATGTCATCCCTACATTGCAAATAATAGGGTCAGGATTAGAGCTGGCTGAAGTACCGGATGTTTTTTTTCCTTTTGGTAGAAATTTAAACGCAGCAAAATATTGTCCAAACCCCACTGTATTTTTCTTTAGAAGTACTGCTGCATAGCATCATGGGAGATTTGGTTTGGGTGTCTCCTGCCCCTATTCTTCTGTAGAGGCCAGGGCTCCCTGGGGTTGGACAGCAGCTCCTCCTGGTGCCACAGTCTCCTTTCTTGGGGAGAGGAGGTGGTGCTTCTTAGGAGGCGATGAGAAAACCCAGTTGAAAAACCCACTGAAGCAAAGACAGCAAAACCTTGTCTTTGCTGCAGTGGGACCATTCAAGTGCTGAAAGTCCATCGCATGCTTAAATTCTTCGCTGAATCAGAGCCTAATGGAGCGGGTAGGGCTAAGCGTCATTTCTAGAGCTGAAAAATCAAGCTGGGCTCTCCCCACCTGGCATCTTCTGCCCTCACTTACAGCTGCGAGTGAAAGATGGGCAAAATATTCTCCTTAATGTCTCATTGGGTGGTGCTTTGCAATCACTTTGCCTATGAGTAAATCATCCCATGAGGTTCAAAGGCAGTGGAAGACAGGGCCACCTTGTTTTAGTGCATCTGCAAGGTTACAATATCAATCTTGCATGCGCTGGGTGAATTAATTAGCTCATATTGCAGACCACTTGGCAGCATTAGATCAGAAGAAGCACTGAGTGAGTTCCCTTGGCTTGGAGATCCTTGGGAAGGGCATGGGCCAGAGTGCTATCCATGTGCTGATGATACTCGGATGTCATGCCCAAATGATACTGGCAGTTGGATGCATCCGCATTTCCTTGCCTTGTACCCTGGAAAGACAGAAACAATGTCGCTGAGCAAGAATCATCTACACCAGATGTCTCTTTCCTTGAATCTCCTCAGATGGAGCCGACACCTTAAATCAACTTAAAAATTGGGGTGGTGTTTTTGATCACCAGAGAAAGCAACCTTGTAGGTGCTGTTTGGAAGTATGGTTCTCAGCTATGAAGTTTGGGTAGTTGATCTAGTGATGGGCTGGGCATCGCACGCATGCTTTGGTGACCTCATTATTGCAGTTCCTATTTTTGCTGGATTTTTGCTGGATCCACTGGCTCATTCAGAATGCAGCTGGGAAGGTGCTCATGGGCTGAAGCTATCCTGATCACGTTCGGCATGCTTTAGCCAGCCTGCCATTTGGTGTGGACTCGGGTTAGATTAGTTGTCGTGCTATATGAGCCGCTGAATGGCATTGGCTCTTGTTCCATTCAAGACATCCATCTTGCTTTTCCTTGCGAGGCGGTTTTGCAAGAGCATTGTCCAGCATCTAGGACTTCTTGGTGTGAAATCAAGACCCCCCCCCCCCCCCCCCCCAAATAATTTCATTTCAACTCTGCACTTTAAAACAAAAATGCCAACTTATTTTTCAGAGGTGTTTCTTCCGCTCTGACGACAGCCACTGCTGCTAGGGTTTTTTCACTGGTTTTGTTTACCCATCTGTTTGTAATTTTGTTGAAGCTGGGGTGTTTTTAAGTTAATGAGATATTGCTTTATGATTGTTGTTCAGCATCCCAGCTGCTTAATTATTATTATAATTATTGTTGTTGGCTGGCTGTATAAAAACGCCTTGA
This sequence comes from Alligator sinensis, assembly GCF_000455745.1. Lineage (NCBI taxonomy): Eukaryota > Metazoa > Chordata > Crocodylia > Alligatoridae > Alligator > Alligator sinensis. Next base: position 311,178 of record NW_005842700.1, read on the forward strand.
GAAACGTTACATTTTCAGATTATTTTTTAAACTGTACTTATTTAGCACCTTCCTTGCAAAGATCTCAATGCCCTGCACGGAGGTCGATGGATTTAGGTTCGCGGTTGGGGCTGCAGGACCATTAAGTTCCCAGTGGGCACAGAACTATGGTATCATTTAAATGTCTTAGAAAGAGATTGGGAGCCAAGACTGGCGAAGCTCCACTATTGTCATCACAGCAATATAATTCGGATGTTTTTGCCCCAAAAACTAGGTCTGTTTTGTGTGGGATGAAGGAGGGTGCTTCCTAGTCTTCAGAGGGGCTATGAGTCAAAGTATTTGGGATAAAGGAAAGACCCACACCCCCGTCCATTGTCCCATACGGCATTGTTACATTCAGGTGGCAGGCAAGGAAACGGAGGCAAAGTCAGATCATTAAATGACTTGCTAGAGACCTGTCATTGCCATACAGATCTGCTAACCCGCTTTCGCAGACCGTGACCACAGACAAGCCTGTTTCCTTGCCAGGTAAAAATCGCTGTGCATGTCTTACTGTCCCATACTTGATCGGCGTGATTAGTCCAGTGGATTTATTGGAGCGGCTGGCAGATATGGCTCTTTAGCTAGTCCTAATGGATGCCTTTTTTTGTTGAGAGGGCCCTGCACTAATACATTTGGTACGAAGCCAGGAAACTATCGGCTGTCATGGCAAAATCGCACTGCCAACCAGCAAGAGAGAGGTCATGCTTATGCCCATGATGTCCTTCAAGTGCTGCATCTCATAGCTGTGGTGTTAGGGGATGGAAATGCTACTTTTCCGACCGTGAGAAAAGTCCTGTCCATTTTTATCATGTTTTAGAGGGAGATTTTGAAAGGCGTGAAAGGGAAGTTTGGGCTGTGCTCCTATTGCCCTTGAAAATCAGCTCTGTGAATCAGGGGTCCTCAACCTCATTAGACTGAAGGGCCGCCTCGTTAGACTTAAGGTACCCCTCGGAAAACACCAGCTCTTGGTGTCCACTCATTTTTTGATGACAGAAAAATAACAGAGTGATTCTTCTGCTGCAAAGAGGTCAGCCACCGGTTGATGCCAGATGTGCCTTCCCACCTCTCCCTGGCTCTGTCCCTCAAGTGTAAATGCAGACTGCTTTGGTCAAACCCTGTGGGGCCACAGGATGAAATCTCAGCCCCAGTCCCGTCCATGGGCATTTGACCATTGATGTTGGGACGTCACTCATGGACTGGAAGGCCTGAAGCACTGGTCTGTTGTCTCCTCCGTGAAAAAAAACCGCTGGGTATAGGTGCTGCAGCCACACAAAGGTTGCAAGTGCTTCAGCAAAGCTATCATTAAATTCAGCAGGGTGTTAGTAATCTGAGTTAACTCGAAGGATGCCAAGTCCCCCGGAGGAAGTGAAGTAGCTTCCTACGACCAGCCCTAAGCACGTGCCAAGGTAGAGAGCACACGAAGGCACCAAGCACATGCCCTAGCTTGCCTCTTTTGAGGGGCTGGGTGTGTGCAATGGGAGTGATTCAAGGTAGGACCCCCAGGCCTGGCAAGGAGGCAAAGCAGATTGGTCCTTAGTGACTGGCCTCCTTCCAGGGCTGTGAAAATAAGTGCATGGAGGATTTTGAGGTGCTCAGATGCTCTGGGGAATGGAGGAGATGTTTATGCCACCGGTGGATGCAATATCTGGGTGGTTGCAAGCCTCTCAGTTCACAGTGAGCGAAGGGCGAACTGCTCGGCTGTTTGCTCTGCCTCTCCCTTCAAAGGGCACCACTTCTCCACTCGGCTGGAAGCCCATCCCACGCCGCTGATCCGAGAAGCAGCGCACCGTAAATCAAAACCAGCTGCAAGCAGCTCTGAATTACCCTCATGGTTGCGGAGCTTGCAGAGGATCCAGCTCCTACTGTCCGGACCCTCTTCCCCAGCCCGTGCTTGGCCTTGACCATCCCATAGGTGTAGGAAACCAAAAGCGGAGGTATGGCTCTCTTCAATGTGTTTCTGTTGCAGGGGTGTAGGTTGTAGCCGTGGTGGTCTAAGGACATAGGCAGATAAGGTTCTTTGGGCAAATCTGAGATCTTTTATTAGACCAACTTAAATAGTTGGACATTTTTTCCCTCCAGCTATTTAAGTCGGTCTAATAAAAGATATCAGATTCGCTCCAAAAACCTTGTCTTTCTGTTTCAGGGGCACCTACAGCTTTTGCAGGCAATATCTGCTTTGGTGTAAAAGAAGAGGAGACCCAGCCATAGCAGACCCGAGGGTTTGCGTGAGAAACCAAAGCAAACTTTGCTCCAAGTGGCAATGTGCAGTGCATCTGGGATTAATAGGTATGAACCCCTGTAAACACATATTCGCTTCCATCTAGGAGATAGGATTAGGGAATCGGAGGCTCTGGGTGTTTTGCTCCGTGCTGGCCGTGGCACCTTCCCCGTGGCGATAAGGCCATAGGGATGGAGAGACAGAGTGGCACGAGGGACCTGCATCCTCCCAGGCCAAGAAGCAGCCCAAGAAGTGCATGGAGCTGGCTGGCGGAGCGTAAGGCCAATACACCAGCTCAATGCCAGCTGCCTCCCCCAGTTGATTTCCAGGGGACCAGTCCAAATCTCACTGCCGTCTGGAGGAGCATGTTTTGACTTCAGCGGGTTTTGGATCAGCTTGATGAAGACAGTACAAATCCCTGCCCTCCCCCAGGACACACACCCCCTCCCTTGGATGGGTGACTCGGGCCTGGAGCGGTTACGTGACTTGCCCAAGACCCAGAATAACTCACATGCAGAGCTGGGATTTCAGCCTGGGGGTCCCGGCACCATATTCCTAGACTGCCTGGTAGGCCTTACTGCCGAACAGGTGCTGAGAGAAACCTGATTGGGTTAGACACAATGTTAAAGGCACAAAAAAGAGATGTTCCCAGCAATGAGGAGAGCTGTCAACTGCTTGACCTGAAATGCTGAAACTGGGACCTGATTCGAGCAGGGATGACCAGAGGTCCCATGATCAATCCCAGGCAGAAAGCTGCGGTTGCCAGGCTCTGAAAAGGATCCTCATGTTTCTGAGGTTTAATGAATTCGCAGCTACGGTTAATAATATACACTGGGAAAGTTGTCCGAACTCTGCTATTTCTGGTCTCGGGGTCCTTTCTGTAGGAATTATCGTGAAGGCTGCAAGCATGTGTTGTGAAGTCAGGCTGGCGTGAAGCCACGGGCTTGTCTGCCTCCTTCAATAATGAGGCCGGGCTTGAGATTTTTTTGGATACTAACCCCGATCCTTTAAGCCACAATCGCTGCCTTTGGCTTGCCTGGCGCTGAGAGGGGGTAGGCAGAAGCAGCAGAATGAGACTCACTGGGAAAGAGATCAAAACGCCTTCAGCCCTGGTTCCTGTCTGCCATGGCTTTGTCTATGAAAGCAGGGAGGTTTGAAAGTGAGTCGCAGCGTCGCCTTGCAAAATGCCCGGCGTGTCTTCAGCACCTGGCCCCGTGCTCCCTTGCATCCTTTCAGGGGGGTTGATCTATCTATGGGGCTAAATGCAACCCAGGTGCCGAGGAGCCATCGTCATGGATTGGGACCTCGCTGTGCTAGGTGCTGTACAAACACTGAATAAAGAGGCAATTCCTGCTCTAAAGAGTTTGCATGCTACAACAAGAGACAGATACAGGCAGGAGGTTGAGGAGTCCCAGGGAGCGCCATTAGTCAGTGGGACAGACAGTGATCTCTGCACACCAGCAGCTTAGCTGTTGTCGTGTTTTTTGCCAGCATGATGGCGAAGGGCCGTTTTTAAAAAAATTATGCAGAAGCTTTACAGGTGTTTATGGAGAGCTCCTTCCATGCAAGGCCATAGTCATGAATGTACTTTACCTCACAGTGCCCCTGCATGGAAGGCAACTGTAACTGTGCCCATTTTACAGATGAGGAACTGAGGCCCAGATCTTTGCAAAGAAGAATTTGCTGCAAAGCGGCAAGGAAGAATTTGTCCAACTATTGGAGTTGGTCTAATAAAAGCCATCAGCTTTCCCCAAAGAACCATGCCTGCCTTAAAGTCAAGACGCGTTCCCCAAAGCAGCTGAGCACCTCAAAATGCATATAGGCACCAAACTCCCCCCTGAAATGAATGGGAGTCAAGCACATTAGTAACACATTAGGAAGAGAGGGCACACAAGCAAGCGGAGGTAAAAGCGGGAAGTCAGACATGGATTTCCTTAATCTAGGAATAGTTCTCCAGCCTTTCTCCCTGGTGCCCAGAGCTCCTGCAACCCCTATTGGACTGGATCGGAGGAAAAATGTAAAGAATACTTATTCAATATTGCTGTGATACTGAAACCCAGTCAAGGTCCCATTTGACAAGGTGCTCTTCACACACACGGCGTGTAGCAGCCCTCCCCGTGGGGATCACGAGCGAAAATGCGAACCGCACATGTGAGAATGGGTTTAAAATCAAGTACTCCGATTTCACGTGAATGCAAAATTACCCATTCCTTTCAATTGTGGGATCCTTATTTTCCAGTGAAAGCCAAAAATTGTATCTGTCTGCTTATGTGGCCTCCTCACCCCCTCACCAAAGCCTCTCTGAACCAGCAGTCTTGCCCTCAAAACCTTCTGAAAGGAGCAGGACTAGTCTGATTCCCTCCATTTCACAGATACATAGTGAGATTAGGTGACTTGACCAAGGGTACATGGGTGGCCTGTGCCAGAACCCCAAAAAATGGAATCCCAAACTTTTGACAGCCCAGCTTGTGCCTTTCCAGCTTGCACCTTCTCTCCTTCATTTCGATGGGCGCCATCCAGGTTTCGGCTTGTATTTTCCAGGGAGATTGTCATCAGGAATCTGCGATCCACCCAGCCACTTGAATCTCTCCACTCCTGTCCTTCGCCCAGTCCGGTAGTCATGCTTTGGGTCTTTCAAGCGTCTGATGCTCTTCATCACAGCCGGCGTCGCATTATTTGACCTAGAGTTCTCCTTACTGGAGTTCTCCAATCCTTAAATTCATTAGAAAAATACTAACATTGATTTCCTGTCTCCTTATCGACTTTAATCTAGTCTTCTGGGCAAGTTGCACATTTTTTCTGGGCTTTCCCCTTGTCCAGTGAGATTTTTCTTGCACCAAGGGAAAACATGTGGAAATCAGACAAGGGAAGCGGAGGGCATGATTTTCCTTTCACTGGCGCTGCAGGAGTAATTTCACTCAAGATGATTATAAATGAGGCTAAAGATCCCCGCTGCAGGTACTTCTAGGGGAGCCTGCCCCGAGGAACAACTGCTTCCTCATCTCCCATTAGCTGGAGGTTGGGCTGTGCCCTGAAGCATACCTTGATGGTATCCTGTGGGAATAAATCAGGCTAATTTTGGAGCTAGGGCTTGAACTCTTGAAGGTGCCAGGCTGAAAATGCCCAGCTTCCTGTCCGACTAGCTCTGCCTAGGATGCTCTAGTTAACAGGTTGCAGCAATCAACTCTGTTTAACTGCTACCACGGGCAGTCCCCTGCTCTCTGTTTTAAAACTAGGTAAACCAGTAGAAAGAATAAAGAGTTTTCTTAAGATCTTGACAGGGGTCTTGGTTATAGCCAGGTTGGTCTAAGGACATAGGCAGACAAGGCTCTTTGGGGAAAGCCGGTGTCTTTTATTAGACCAACCCCAAGAGCTGGACAAATTCTTCTTTGCAAAGAAGAACATGCTGCAAAGCAGCAAAGATTTTTTCCAACTATTGGAGTTGGTCTAATCAAAGCTATCAGCTTTCCCCAAAGAACTGTGCCTGCCTTAAGGTCAAGACACATTCCCCAAAGCATCTGAGCACCTCAAAATCCTCTGTGCATTTATTTTCACAACAACCCTGGGAGGAGGCCAGTCACTAAGGACCCATCTGCCTTGCCTCCTTGCCAGGCCTGGGGGTCCTACCTTGAACCATGTTCCTGACAGCCAATGTGATGAGATGAGCAAGTCTTTGTTGGCGTGGTTTTATTTTTGCTTCAAGACGCAGTTGGAAGAGAAAACCCAGGCCTGCGTAATCACCTCCCTGGAACTTGGATCCTGCGGATTAGCCCTTCAGCCGGTTAAATGGGTTGCAGTTCGGTGGGGCGCGCTGAGTTAGCGACCAGCTGAGGAACTGGCCTTCCCTGTTCCTCAGAGATTATTTCAGAGCATAAATGCAGCGAGTGGAAATCTGTGGAAATGAGGTCGTATTCCAGGGGGTCCACCGGGCTCCCCCATTCGCAGCTGCCCTGCATTTTGTACCTGGTAGCACTGAGATCCGGAAACTGGTTCAGGAGCTACAGACAGAAAAATAAGGCACCAGGGTCCTATGCTGGTTTCATTAGTGTTACTGTGCTCCAGACACAGAAATACTCATTAGTTTTATCGCCTGCAGAAGAACTGCATGGTACGGTGCTCTTATTACCCGTGGGTCGCATGGGATCTGGTTTTGAACTTGCGTATGGAACTGGGGGTTTGAAACGTGGGCCCCCTGTGTCACCACGTTCGGCACTGTGCTGGCACAGGCAGCAACTTTGCAGCGTCCCTTTTGTGAACTGATTGAGTGCCATTTTAAATCTAATTAGGTGGTTGGCCCCTGCTCCTCCAAGGGAAAGCTGCTCTGTGACCTTGCTGCTCAGATGGTTAAAAATTGCCTTTTGTTTTCCAGCCTAAATTTATCCGTGGCCAGTTTGTACCCACTCATTCATCTCTCTCCCTGGTGTGCACCCCGGCATGTTTCCAGACAGCTATCCTAGCCTGTTTCTGGCAGGACTGTACAAGCCAGGTCCTTCTAATCATCTCTGATATGACCGGTGCTTCTTCCCTGATTCCTCCAACTGGCCTCTCTCTGCATCCGTGCTAGCTTGAGCTCATCTCCCAAAAGCAATTCCCTCCATTGCAGGCCCTACTTGATGAAGCTGTCTGACCTGTGTTCCTCTGGAGGTCCCATGGGATGTGTCTGTAGCTCTCCTCAGGGGACCGTTCTCAGGCCCACACAGCCTCCTGCTCCTGCCACGGCAGTCCCAGAAATGAGGCAGTAAAACTGGTCGGAGGGCACCTTGCTGCTGCCTTGTCATGCATCAGAGACAGGGCACTTGAGAGGGGCAGCAGAGGCGCTTGGAGAGTGGCTTCACCAGCTCCTTTCCGCCATGTGCTTGCAGGTGGAGCAGCGAGGCAGGGCATGCTTGAGAGCAGGGCTCCCAAAAGCACTGCAGGGATGGCCCTGAGAGCTTGGTCCCCTCTTGGTTCCCAATCTGGGAATCTGTGCGGTCCCCATGGCTTTGCTGAGACCTGGAACCACCTGGATGTACGGGAGGACATTGCACATGCCGATATTGTGCCCATTGCTCGGAGCCAACTGTTGTGGATTCATTCTTCACCCCATGGAGGGTGGCGGTGCCGCAAGCTGGCTGCTCAGGATGCTCCTCCAGCCTCAGCTTTTAGCTCCTCAGAGCGCAGTCGAACGTGCTCATGACAATCCCAACACGGAGTCTCGTCCAAGGAGATGCTGCTCTCCGCCTCGGGCACGCGGAAGTGCTTAACTGGAGCTTATTCCACGTGCCTGTCTCTGCCTCCTGCAGTCCTTCTGCTTCATGGGGCTGCGGCCTGGCCAGGCAGCAGTGTTTTACTCCCCTCCAAAGCCAGGCGTAGAAGCGGCCCTGAACGTTGCAAACACAAGAACATAGGTCGGGGGCTTTTCAAAGCCTCCCCCGCCACATCAGCCCAGGCGGAGGCCGAGCGCACGGCGGGGAGCAGGGAGAAGGCTGCATTCGCCTCCTGGCGCCGCATCAGAAAAGCTGCCAGATGTGAGTCACCGTGTCTCCAAATCACCTGGGTGCAATCGCCATGGCGACTGGGTCAAGTGGCTTGGCAATAGGATCTGGGAAAGTCAATTCTCTTTTTCCCCTGATTTATTTATTTCCGGTTGCTTTTTGCATCGCTGCTTGCTCTTCCTCTCGGGGGGTGACCCGCGCTCCGAGGACACGGCATCCGGCAGGCATCAAAGCGCGTGGATCCCCTTTCACAGGGGCGCTCGCTAATTAGGCCACCCTTGCTCACGCTGTCAACACCTGCTGCCTTCCAGCAAGAAGGGGAATTCATTCCCCGTAAAGAAACTGAGCGAGCAAGAGCAAGAGGAGATTATCCCTTAGACCAGGTGTAGCCCCTTTTTCCAGCGTGCCAGGCAAAAGCAGGATATTGCTGAATGGTCTAGTCCTTTACCTGCCTCCACTAATGGCCAGGACCCAGTGTATCACGGGCAAGTGGGCACCAAAGCAACTGTACAATGCCATGGACAGAGGAAAAGAAAATCCCCTGCCTGACTCTGGAATGAAAACCTCATCCTTCACCTGTTAGTTCATTAGCTGGGGGCTTGCACCACATGTGGCTGCTGACGGGCTTGGCCCATGCCTGATCAGAGGCCCTGATAACTCCTTTCCAATTAGCGACCTCAGGGTCGTCAGACTGGCCTTCCTTCGCAAACTATTCTTCTGCCTCGGTACATTGACAGCAAAAAGCAGAGGGATGGGGGTGGGCTTGTGGCCAAGGGGCTGGGTTGGGACCCTAGAGGTATAAAGTTTATTCCAGATTCCCTGTACAACTTGGCCAAGTCACTCCAGGTTCGTTCTGAAAAATGACTTAGGGCTCATCTGAAGTCCTAGGAGCTGAAGGCTCCTTAGGTGAGAGAGAGGAAGCATATGACTAATTACCTAATGGTTAAGGCCCCTCATCTAGGCTGGAGGAGTCCTGGGTTTCAGTCCCTGCTCCAATGACAGTGTGGCCACATCCACACAAGGCACCTACTGCGCAGTAGCTCGTTACAACTGCGCAATAGCGTTGCATGGGACACACCAGGGTGGTATGCTACTGCGCAGTCGTAATGCGCTGCTGCACAGTTGGTGTCCCCAGGAAGCCGTGCAGGGACACTGCTGAGCAGTAGCTTCGGTTACTGTGCTGTCATTTAGTACTGGGGTATGCAAGTACTACATGACTGCGCAGTAACAATGGTACAGTCAGTGTCTCATGTAGACGCGGCCTATATGCACTGCCTTGGATCAGTCGCTAGACAAAATCCATGAGTTGTCTTTGGAGGGGGGTCAGATCCACCTTCTCCATCCTCCCAAGTGAGTGTCCTCACCACTCAGCTAACATGCAACTCTCCCACTCTTTCTCTTTCATCCATGAATTTTGAAAACTCTTCCATATTGATGGTAGGCATTTTGGCACAGAGACTGCATTTTGCTTCAGTTTGTGCAGTGCCTTGTTTAATGGGATCCCGTGTCCACTGAAGCCACTCTTCAAGGTGCTACTATAATGCAAAGCAGTGATACTCAACCCTATGGCCCTGTGGGCCAAATGAGTGGCGGAGAGCCAGTCCACTGGCTGGGTCTTGCGGGCAGGGTCAGTCTGCAGGCTGGATTCAGCTTGGGGTTGGTGTGCAGGGTTGGTCTATAGAGATGATCCTGCATGATGTATCCAGCCCAGGAGTAACCCCATGCAACAGTCCAGCCCCAGAATCTGCTGGAAGCTGTACTAATTAACACTGTCACCACCTCCCCTGCCATCACATTTCTGGACCCATGGAAAGCCCCGTGGGCCAGATTTGGCCCATGGGCTGGAGAATGAGCACCATTGATTTAAATAAGAGTAATGAATCTGAATGCCATTTGGTAAGGATCAGTGGACTGGATTCTGTTTGCATCCATGAATAGGTGACTGGTAGGCGGGACACGGGGGGGCATGTGTCCCGTCCATCCGTTCATGTGTGTGTCCCCCGGATGTCATGTGCTATCCCCCGGATAGCAAATAGCTAGATTTCAGCACAAACAGATGGCAAGAGACAACAGATAGCAAGATTTCATCAGTCAGCTCCAACCACAGCCCTTAGTCTTGATGTTTCATCAACCTGGGGATTGACATCTATATGTTATTTCCTCAGCCCATCTCCAGTTCCAAAGGATACAGATTTACAGCTCTGCTCTTTCTTTTCCATTCGTTTAGACATTAGGGTCATCCTGGACCCCAAAGCACAGAAGTGGAGACCAAAAAGACCGATTTGGTGATCTCATCCTAAGCTGCTAGTGCAGGGTTTCTCCTTATGCCACGTTCTCCTTGCACTTTTAAGCATCATAAACATGCTCCCAGACAACTCCTCTTGGGAGACCTCAGTTAAGAGGTTATTTCTTAAGAGGTTAGTAAGTTCTTTTTTGATTTTTTTTTAATTGAATTTCACGCCCTTGATTTAACCCCCAAAGCAGGCCAAGCTGTTGACAGTTTGCGGCTTTTGAACAGACATTATCACTTGGGCTGGACCAGTTTTGACAGATGCTGCTTTCTGTGACATCAGTTTGAATCTAGGACTACTCCCCTGGCCTTCCTGCATCTGACAAAAGAGATGTGAGTGTGAGTTAAGCCAGTGGAAAAAACCTTGACATTCAAGTCCCAGCAATTGAAAGAATGACAAGCAATTCAGGAAGTATTATTGTTCTTTAAAAAAAAAAAGAGTGAAAAAAAACCCTGGTTATTTGATAATTGTTAGTAGCAGCAGTATTAATTACTATGAATAAATATGAATACAAATATATAAATATATTAAATGAATTGGTACACTACTTAATTCTACTAAAAGTCTTAACTGATGGTATAATATCCTTAATTATAATTACTAAGTATAAATGACCATCATCATCATCATCAGTATCTGGGGTGTGGTCATGCCTCGGTTTTCATAGACCTGGGACCCATTAGGTTAGAGAGTGTAGAAATGCAGGTCTTGCACTAACGAGTTAATAGTCTAAGTAACCCTCAGTGCAGCTAAGTGGGTAATTGATTGATTTTCCAGTCTGCTGGCTTCAAAAAGAAATTTGTTTTCGATTGAGCAAAACCTCTCATTTCATTTTCATTCTGTTTTTTTAAGTGTCAGCAAATATTGAAACGAAACTTCCTTTTTACGTGAAAAAAAATAAAACAGGTTCCGAAAACATCAGACAAAACATTGTTTTCTCTCTCTTTTCGGCCAAAACAACTGAATGAATTTGACCTGACTTTACAAATGGATTCGACCCACCCCAGCATGCACTTTTTTTCATTCTTGTTGAATAAAATAAAATATTCAGCTCCAAACTGTTGCCCTACTCCAGTCAAGAAGAATTCATCTCTGGGAACCTGCATGTAACAGGAGAGGGAAAGTAATCTCTTTATACAGGCTATGATTTATAAAGCGGTTTCTTATCCTCCCGAGTCAAAAGGTGCTGTACAAATGCATTGTATTGTTAGGAACAGCAGTAATACCGTCCATTTTGCAGACCTGTAAAGCCCCGTGGATGCTGCGGGAGAAAAAGCTCTCGAACTTACTGTACTCTCGGTGGCACAGAATAGCATGATGAGAACTGCAGGCTCAGAAAACCTTGTTAGGAAATGATGAGGGAAACAGATGGCTTGGTTGTAGCCCATGCCGATTGGCCACATTTGAAAGAGGGTCATGGACAGTCTTGGGAGAGGGATGTCACCATGCTTTTCAATCCAGATTAAAAGGGGTCGGTTAACATTCCTGGCCTGTGAGTTATCAGCAGCATTGGCTGCAAGATCAGTGAAGAGTGCCAAGAAAAGCAACGGTCACCGAACTCTGTGGTAGTAACAGCAGCGGAGCACTGATAACTGCAGCCTCTTGGATACACAGGAGCCCGAGCTATCTGCCGCAGGTTTACACCTCCTGCCTGGGAAGTGATGGGGTCAGTCCAGATTGCTGTACAGGTCTAAAGTCAACCGGGCTGTATCTTTTTACAGCGGCTCCGGTTCTGACTGTGGACATAGTTGTACAGGACACCAGAGCAGCTTAGTATGCGTTCGGATTAAAACAAAAAAAAACAGCCCTCGAGCTAACTTCTTTGGTCACAAGGGATTTCCGCCGCGTGCTATTGCCACAGATTGTGT
>NW_005842700.1:323080-327546 GCF_000455745.1 Alligator sinensis
TGGAAGGGAAAAAAAGAAAGGTGTCATGTCTGAGGTGGCCCTAAGCCCTATTTGTTCCCAACCACTGGCCCACCCTTTGACATCCTCTAGGGCAGTGGTTTTTAACCTGTGGTCCGCAGGGCCCTGGGAATTCGCAGACTGTTTGAGGGGTCTGTGAAAAATTACTATGATCAGTCAAAAGTATGTGAATACCCACACTAACAATTCAAAGGCTAAGTACAGACAGTCAAAAAGCCTGAAGCTGAATTGATTCAGTCTTTGCGGGTCAGTCTAAGCTGCAGAGATTAAACTGAGAAGCAAGTGTACAGACATTCACATTTGATTCAGGAAATGCAGCCACATGCCTGCCTGCACTGGGTCAGGCCAGAAGCCGTGGGGTCCTAGAGCATGCCTGCTGACCACTGCCAAAGGGAAGGGAGTGAAGCTCCAAGGCTTTTCCCTCCTCCCTGCTGGAGTAGAAGACACATGGCCAGGCCCCAGCATTGGGCTAGCACGCTGGAGAGTGGGGGTTTAAATCTCCTCCCTGGCCCACATGGGCCTCCAGCCCAGATCTGCCTGGGTAGGGAGGCAGTGTCTGCCAGGCTTCTGCACCGCTCGCTCCCTGCTCCAGGGGGTGGGGAAGGCAGCCCTTCCCAGGCTGAGGAAGGTGTTGGTGGGGAAAAAGGGAGTGGCATTGAATTCATAAAAGCTTGAACAAGAATAGTCCTTCCTCTGAAGCAAGCGTGTATTGAACACAACCATTTGCAACCTCGAGCACACAACAAAGAACAACCAAAAATCTTTACCTAAGCTAAGGTACAGCCCAGTAAAACACAGCAAGAGCACACACAGCTTAGTCTAACTTAAAATGCAATGTAATAAGCCAAAATTAAAAGAGAAAGCCTTGCGTAAGTCTGACATAATCCTGAAGTGTCTCCTTACAGCCAGGTATTCAGAAAGTCCTTCTTGGGGAATCATCAGGTGGTGTTAGGTGTTGGAGTGGAGATCCCACAGGCCTCATCTCTACTTGGGTTTTTACAGGAGCACTTGCACCCCCATGTCCCCCTTGGGTGCCTTGACATTAGCATGTCAGTGGTGAGTCAGGTCAGGACAAGGGGAGTAGGAACTGGAAGCTGGCACCCCACACTCCCCCTCCAACTCCAGTGAGCTACCGTAGGTGGCAGGATGTTCTTGTTGTCCAAAGAAATGTCTGATTTCTGAATACAGCCCTCTTACATTCTTGAGAGCAACAATATATTCAGAAAATCTTGGATGTAAAAGTCGTGCCTCTTGAACGCAGTTCAAGACATTAAAGGGCTCTTTTTAGCTCACAGGATTAGTCTATAAAGGGGTGAAGATAATGCTTACCCTCTTATTCTGAGACAGGAATGGTCTATATATGATCCATTGGGTCAGCTGATTGCAGGAAGCAATTAGTTCATCATTTCTGATGGGAGAAAAGGCCTTTCCACAGAATACCTACAAACACTCCCTAAGCATCCAGACTCACAAGTTGTATTACAACCTCTCATCTCTCTTAGTGACCCTACTCCAAACTCTTGCTTTCCACATGCAGAAGTTGAAAATTTCCATCCAATACTTTCTTTTGTTTAGAGTCTTTCTCTTTTCCATTCTTGGTAACGGGAGCGAAGGTTGTTCGTTAGAAATGAACTCATATTATTAGTGTAAAAATAGAGCACTGGCTCGTTTTTCTTTTTTCACGTTCTACTCCCCATCTTCAGAGAAGGCCTGCTTTCTTTCCAAGAATAGAAGGAAGTGATTTTCAGTGATTTGGTTTGATTGTTTGTGACGTCTCCGTCTGGGCACATACACTTGGTTGAGGGTTTGGCTAGGCTTTTTGAATTTTGTACCTTATCAACCGTGTTGCAGTTCTTGGCACAAATGATCATCTCACATTCACCGCAACAGCTTAACTATTGCATGAGCACTGCTGAATACTGGAAAACACAGTGCTAATTATTCCCTCTCTGGTTCAGTACAGACATTTATGCAAGTCAAAGTCTGTGAGGTGCTGAGAGCCCAGATTGTCTTCAGAGCACTGAGACCACTCTTCTCCTAGCAATATCAGCCTGTGAGTCTACTTACAAACTGTGCCTCAGGCAAGAAAGAGTTACGTTGGTCTTCACCAGCCCGACCATACCTGTCAAGCCTGGAGGTAGGACCTTCAAGAGATGGGAGCCCAGTAAAGGGAACAGTGCCCATCTTCAGTGCCTGGGAAAGAAAGCAGCTGAGGTCTGGAGCTGCTCATGAACACCCGCAATCTGAGCCTCCTGAAAGGAAGGCAGGTTGGACCCTCATTAGCTTGATTCCTCATTAGTCAGAATTACCTAAAGCCTTTGAGAAAAAGCATAGCCTGGCAAAGCCTCCTAGAAGCAGAGGACACCAGTCAAAGGCTCCTAGAATGAATAAGCTTTGGGATTGCTTGTGTAGGCAGGAACCAGCTGATGCCTGAGTCCAGCTTACTATGGCCTGTACAGGAGGCTACCTGAACAGTGATGCCTAGGAGCTGTGTGTGGTACTCATCCTACCCCAATTAGTTGTTGTGGATCTCCAAGCTTATGACAGTCCTTATGGGTTTTCTGTCATCAGATACTTTGCATCCTTAAACAGCTGATGCTTATGGAAAAAATGAACATGAGCCATCAATGTGATGCCACAGCTGGCAAAGCAAATAAAACTCTGCCTTGTATCAACTGATGCATCACTAGCAAGACCCAAGAATTCATCCTCCTGCTTTACTTGGTTTTGGTGAGGCCACAGCTGGAGTACTGCATCCAGTTCTGGGCTCCACACTTTAGAAGGGCTGTGGAGAAGCTTCAGAGAGTCTGGAGGAGAGCCACGTGTGTGGTTAGAGGTCATGAGAATAGGCCTTACAAGGAGAGGCTGAGAGGCATGGGACTCTTCAGCCTGGAGAAGAGAAGACTCAAGGGGGACTTGGTGGCAAGCTATAAGTATATACGGGAGGTGCATCAGGATTTGGGGAAATGTCTGTTCACCAGGGCACCCCAAGGGAAGACAAGGTCTAACGGTCACAAACTGCTGGAAGACCGTTTTAGATTGAACATAAGGAAAAACTTTCCTACCGTCCGAGTCTCCAGAGTCTGGAATAGACTCCCCCCAGAAGTGGTGCAAGCACCTACTTTGGATACATTCAAGAAACACCTGGATGCTCACCTTACTGGGGTCATTTGACGCCAGCTGACTTTCCTGCCCTTTGGGCAGGGGGCTGAACGCGATGATCTTGCAGGGTCCCTTCCAGCCCTAACATCTATGAAATCTATGAAAAGACAAGGTATGAATATTTATACTGAGTTAAAATGGGAAGGGACCCACCAGGCATGTCGACTTGTGATAGTAATGTGGCACAATAAACTCCGACACAGTTTGCACAAAAGTTTATTGCTCCTGGGTGCAGCATTTAGACATGCATCCAGGACCACAGCATGATGAGCCAAAGTGGTGCAGCGCTGGCTGGCAGGGGGGCTGGGGAGGTGCAGCCTGTCAACCCAGGGCTGCACTGCCTTGGTTCAACGTGCTGCAGGGGGGCAAGGGTACTACAGTGCAGGGCTAACTGGCAAGCAGCCCTTCGCTGTGGCACCCTCATGCCTCAGCTAGCCCCGGACACTGTCTACATGTGCACTGCAGCAAATTAAATAGCTCCACCACAGGATAGTACTTGTGTCCGGCAGTACTATCCTATGGCAGAGTTCATTTGTTTACTCTGGCCTAATCGGAGTGCACTTGTAGATGGTGATGCTTTACTGCAAAGCAAATTAGTCAACTCCACAGTAAAGCATCTTGTGTAGATGCACCCACTATGTGTCAAGGTATACACAGTCCATGTGCCTGCTCTTCCAGGTAGAAGCTAAACTATGGTCGTTTACAAGTTGTTTCATTAAGGGATAAATTGCCCCTGTTTAGATTCAGTTATAATAAGATGGAGTGGACATATGAAGACATTTCTCTGAACCAGCCGAGTCACAATAAGTCCTCCCTCCTCCCCGCCACTGGCTAAATTGTTTGAGCTCAGTATATTTGGTTGGTATGGCAGGGCACCTTTGGTACCTGCCACTTTAAGGGGCTTGAGCAAGTTGTGGAGCAGCCCGCAGATGCAGCCTGGCCCAATTAGATGGTCACATGACCAAAACGGGGCCACCAGATTGAAGGAGGGCTAGGCAGCCTCAGTATAAGGCCAGGCCCTAGGAGCAGAGCTGGCAGTTACACCTAGGAAGCCAGACAAGCAACATCTCTCAGCCTACAGACTGCAGCTCCCAGAAAATCCAGAGGTCAGGGTAGGAACTATGGGGATGAGGGAGGTTCCTGGTCCTGGGCAAGACCTGAAATTATACCCTGCTGGGGTTCGATGCTGCAGTGGGGCTGCCTGTGGCAGGGCAGCCTCCAGGGAATGCCACACCTGTGCCTCTCCAGTGGAAGGGGAGGGTTTGGGGGCGGAAAGACCCCGCCCC
>NW_005842700.1:327556-328300 GCF_000455745.1 Alligator sinensis
TGGGTAATCCCACAGAGGGGACAGTTTAGGGTGCAGGCACATTGACAAGACACCTGAGGCCCAAGTGGTGTAAAAGCCAGAAGCCCCAGGGGGCGTGGATTAGTGGAGGGGGCGGAGTGAGAGCCGGAGGCCATGTAGAGTAGTATCTATGAGTGCCTGAAGGACAGCAAATAGGCCAGCTGGAGTAGAGGCCCTAGTGAGGGGGGTAAGTGGCCATGGTATGTCTGAGGACGCCTGAGGCCAAGTTTGGGCCAGTTGCCAAGTGCGGTCCAGCTAAGGGGATGGGGGAGTAATAGAAGATTTGGATGCCATCTGCAAGGCATGGGACATGGTAAAGGGAAGGTTGGAACCGTGTAACATGCCCTTGGCATCAGGGCATGTGTCCCAGGGGAGCGGGGGCACTGGGAGACCCCCGCGACGGCAAAGGGGTCTGCTTACCTCCCGCAGGGCCGGAGGAGCCGAGGAAACTCCACTCGCCGGCGCTGCCGGCGCAGGTCGTCAGTCGGGCGTTTATCCGGCTGCGGCTGAGCAGCGGGGGCGGGGCACGCCGGCCGGGAGAAACAAAAGGCGGCCCTGCCAAGGTAGCAGGGCAGCTGAAGGGAGAGAGCTGGGGCACGGAGCCCCAGCGAGCAGGGGATCAGCCGCCACCCATGGAGCGCGGGACGACGCTGAGTAGAGGCGGAGCAGGCTGCAAGCAGCGCGGTGGAGCAGGCTGCGAGCAGCGCGGCGGACCACCCGTGGAGC
>NW_005842700.1:328310-335598 GCF_000455745.1 Alligator sinensis
CGCCGCGCGGGGAGGCGGAGCACCCGCGGAGTGCGGGACGGCACCGAGCAGAGCCGGAGCAGGCTGCGAGCAGCGCAGCGGAGCACCCGGGAGTGAGACGACGAGGGAAGAAGTCAGCCCCATGAGGGGGCAGCAGCCAGTGGGGAACCCGACACCCGAGGCGGCCGGAGGAGCGACAGCTGCGCCGAGAGTGGGGCCAGCTGTACCCCGCACTACGGAGCTGACAGCGCGGGTAACTGCAGCAGGAACTATTGGGGGAGCAGAGGGGACAGCTGCATCCCAAGGAAGGAGGGACCAGGTCAGCATCCCCACAGGAAGAGGCACGCCCGGTCCGAAGACCGCTGGTAGTCGCCAGCGGGACTGAGCCGAGAGAGGGCGAGACGAGGACGGGTTGGGGGCCAGGATAGGAAGACCTGAGGTGGCGTATGGCCGGGGTGTAGGGGAAGACGGAGCCCCAAGAGTACTCGCGGAGAAGCGCGCCGGCACCGGGGGATGCCCCGAGGGAAGACCCCCCACTGAAAGAGTCATCAAAGTCGTGGCAGGCGAGTTCTGGGGTCTCCCTTTATACCAGACGGGGCAAATCCTGGGGTGTACCAACGAAGTCCGGGTGTGCAAGATCTCGGGTCCGGGCGAAGGTGGCGCGCAAACTCCTGGTCGAACGGAGGCGGGTACAGCATGAAATGGGCAGCCTCCCACCTAGGAACAACTATTTAATTCCAACAAAGGCGTGGCGGATGAGTCAGGTGGGTGGACTGCCCTAGACAGGTGGGCAGGCCGATGTTGTGACCGGCCTGGGGACAGCCCCCGTCACAGTTTGTCTGTACATTTCTTTATCCTGAAAGACCTGTGGGTAGAAAGAATCTCCCCTTGTGTGAAAGCAACACCCAGAATCTTGCAAGACAGTAATGATAATAAAATACTCCACCTATAGCAGCACAGTGGAGTATATTAGAAAACGGAGAGAGAAAGGACCAGGGTTTCTGCAGTTCTGTGTACTAAGGGGCCAGGCAATTCCAAATAAGGTGTCATGTGTATAAATGCGTAGAACCCCCAAAATGAGGGTCTGGCTGCTATTATCTCACCCCTGAACTCTATTTACTTCACTGCACCCTGCCTGTATGCATGAGCTTTTTAGATTGGCTGGAAGGAATGAGGGACAATTAGGCTCATCCAATCAGAGTAGAACTTGAAACCAAACTCCTTGCTACTTTGTCTTTAGGGTGAGAGAATCACAGTTTTTTGTCCTGAGTTCATATACCTGTCACCACAGGCCATGGTTTGGGCTTCTGAGCACTACAGGAAGAGAAATAATTCTGGAGAAATTGAAATGGCGCAAATGAGTCTGAGTATCACTCCCGGGATCCAAGTTTATTAAGCACACTCCACACCCACTGCAGTAACTTGCAACATTTGCTCCGTGTTAAGTGAGCATGAAATTATTAGTTGTGCCATAATGTCAAGGATGAGTTTACAAGCAACTGTCTCCTGCAGCCTAATCACTTCCAGGCCTATTTATTCCTCAGGGTCCTATAAGGGAATCAAGCCAAGGGAGGTCAATATGCATGAAGCAAAGTGCAAGTCTCAGCCTCAGACAGGAAGCAATCTTGCAAAACTTGTACCTTCAGGCTTCTGCACAGGGGGCATCTCCCAACAGTTCAGAAGATCCTACCTGAGGGCCTCCATCTCACAGACCCCCTCAGAGTTGGCCCATCAAGCAGGATCCAAGGGAGTGATTGCGATTGGTAACAGCTCACCCAGCACAGTCTACTCTCCCCCCTCTTCTACTTGCATATATAACCCAGCACTAGGGCAGGGCAGGCCAGGGCACCTCCTGGAGTATGTCCATTCAATTACATTTACAGGTTGAAGTGTGTTCCTCACAGAGGTCATGCATTCCTTTGCCCATTTCTAATGGCCTCATAGGGCCATCATAGGATATTCTGGGTTTGAGCAGAATACATTGGTGACTGAACATTTCAGAAAAATGAAAACTATGTTCTTAGTAAACTCAAGTGGGACTCACCATCCATTTGCCTTGGCATCTTTTGACTTTCTTCAACACGTTCCAAGTCTAAACAAACGTTTCCCTCACGTTCAAAGTGAAATCACCCAAGCAGAGGCATATTTCTGTTCCAGATCTTGAGGGATAAGAAAGGGAAGTCATTGTGCCAGCCTGACACTCCCATTACTCACCTCAGCATTGTACATTCAGACCATGGATTAAGTTCTCTTCCCACTGCAAAGTAATCATGGGTGTAAATATTTGCAGATGTGTTTTGTAGCACTCAGCTGTCTAGGGAGCTGATTTGTCATTGCATGCAGGACACTAGAAATCAGAGAACTATAAAGTGTTCCTGCATTTGCAAAGCTAGTTAACTATTTGCACATGCAAAAGCAGAGGCTTCTTTGAAAAATTAACCCTTAACCTTGCTAGGTAAAGATAAGAGCTATGGTTTCCACTAGCCGCTCAAAGGGTCCTGAGAGCATATCTCCAGTCGGAAGCACTATGACCCAGTGCAGCTCCACCTTTAGACAGCAACCTGGCTTATCTAGTTGCCCAGGCTAGGGACAGACATTACACATCAACTGGTTTAAGTGATCAGAAACTGATTTAAACCTGTAACAGAACATAAGTTCAGTGCACATAAACCAGTTTCAAAATGGCTGAAACTGGTTTAAGATAAACCTGGTTGAATGTTGTATCAGACTTAACTGATTTGTGCCGAGCCGGTTTATGCAATGTCTGTCCCAGACCCCTTCCTGGTTTAAGTTAAATCAGAGTCCCCCAGCATCCCAGATGCCTTGCAGCCCTGGGTAGAGCTGTCTGCTCCAGAGAGCAGAGCTGGCCCCGCCCCTCTGCTCCCTAGCCAGAGCTCTGGTGAAGACTGCAGGCACAGCAGGGTCTGCCTGGCTTCCCCCTGCCCCCAACCCCCTCGCTGCTCACTGCTCAAGCAGGGATTCCACCCCCTCCCTCCCATATCCCACAGCACAGACCCCAGACTCATGGACCCTAGGCGTGTGGTATGCTAGCTAATGCTGAGACATGGCTGTGTGTATGTGTATCCAATTTCACTGGGGCAGGACGACAAAGGAGTATCCGCTTAGGGCTTTTTGGAGCTAATCAGCAGGTCAGCTGGTAATGTCCCTCCATTCCTTCCTTGGAAAAAACTGTTTAAGAAGAGCTTGAACTAATAAGACAGGCTTTTGTTTTGTTGATGGGCTGATAAATACTGTGTTATCAAACCCTTGCTGATTGCCTCACCTGTCAGGTTTGCAGACAGTATGAAGAAGCAGGGAGAGGGAGATTGAAATGTTCAGTATCATCAACAGATGCATGCACTACACCACCGCCCCCCTTGCCTCAAAGTGCTAGCTGGGGGCTAGCATCTGGCAAAGCTCCTGTCCCTTGAGCAGCAAGCGGGGAAAAGCCTGGGATGGTGCAGGCAGGTTCAGGGTTTACACTCCTCCCTAATCAGAGCGCCCTGTCGGGGCCTGGCCACATGCCCCCTGAGCTCAGCATTGTGGAGGGGAAGGGAGGGCTGCTCTAGCACCCCACAGCTTCCAACCTGAGCCATTGCAGGCATGTGCCTGCATTTCTTTAGTCCAAAGGGAACGTCTGTACAGTTGCAAACTGGTTCAACCTAGGCAGGTTAGACTAACCTGCAAAGATTGAACCAATTCAGGCTCAGGCTTTTTGAATGTCTGTCCCTAGCCCCAGTGTCATTTTGGCTAAAACAGAAGACAGCAGTGGGATATTTTCTGCCTGTCTTCTACATCAGTGCCTATGTCACCCAACCACACATTTCTTCCCCTCATGGTTGCCCTATGTATCAGCTTCGAGAGAAGTGGAGGCTGCTCTTCACAATGCCTGGCTCATGGTCTGCTGGCCACGACATTTTGCTAAGGATCTAACCTTTTCTGTATGAGAAACTTGGGAACTTCAAGTGTCCCTAACCACTAAGGTAAGGTTTCTAGAGATGTACATAGAGTTTATAGGCTGACCTTAGTGGAGTAGGATCACTCCCAATCCCAACGAGTCAGAGGAGATCCTTCTGATCAGAGTGGCAAGGTGTGCTGTGCAGGAGATAATAGGATCCCAAATCAACATAAATGGATCAAAGTACCTCTTGTCCAAATTAGCCACCTAAGAAGGAGTTGGTTTGTGATGTGTTTGAAAAACAAAAACTTGGGGGAATTTGCGTCATGTTAAATTTTGACAAAAAATATGGATTTTATTGTGGATTGGGACAAAAATAAATTTCAAAATGCTTAAATTTCCTTCGAATCACAAATTCCACATTTCAGCCAGCTCGCCTTCTAAGAACAGGCTGATGTGCTTTGGTAAACTGGGACCTCCCAAATGGATCCTGTAACACTGAAACCCTGGGGAGTTTTGGTCAGGGACTTCAATGGAGCTGGAACGGGCCCAATATAAATAGTAATAATAATATACACAAAAAAACCAGTTAAGCAGAAAAATGCCATTCAGCCGGGGGAAGGTCGGGGGTTCCGATGGACAGGTCATTTTGTGCAACTTCATATGTAGCTAAATAGGAGCATAAGTACTGGGAGAGACCAGTTGGGGCCAGGCCTGTGCAATCACAGGCAAGCATGTGCAGATAAAATCTGTCTGTCTGCCTATAGAGGATTCAGCATTATTTACATTGCATCAAACCCATGCTTATGTGTATGGGCCCCAATCCCAATGGGCTGCCTCCATCTAGGGAGGCCTCTGAGCTCGTGGCAGTCTCCCCTTATGTACAGAAAGACACAAGGTACAGGTAATGAATAGCATCCATCTAGCACAGCTCAAGACTTAGCAAGAGATGCACGTTTGTGACGGCACGCATGCTCTGTCAGGAGACGCCTCTGCCTTGCCGGTTGCGGTGTCCTGATCAGATCCCTGCCCAGGTCTTTGGATAATTCAAAGGAAGGGACATACCAAAGGCAGGCTCGGAGGAAGTCTCAGTGGGTGGCTGAGAAACAAACCCTACCCGTTTGCATATGCCCCATGCTCAGTGTGTGGGGAGGTCGTACTGGGTGGGTACCTGTGTAAAGTAGCTATGTTCAGTCAAACTGACAGTCACCTAGCTCACTGTCGTTCAAGAAAGGATGTCAGTGAAATGCAACATGTTCTGGCCGTTTTGGGCTGCTGGGATAGAGCTTTTTATAAGGGAGTGTGGTCAGGACAAACTATTTTGACCTTGAATTGACGATGGAACAGAAGCAGGTGGGTGTTGAATGGCTTTTCCCAAACCTTCCCATAGACCAAAGCTGTTGGATGGGCCATGCCAGCCCCCCCATGTGGGACCAGGCTGTGTCCCTGGCAAACAGTCCCCTCCAGCAATGCTCTCACCAGTGAGACAAGAAGGGTTACACCCTGCTCCTTCCCATGCAGTTGGGTTGTCTCTAGCAGACTGCGTGGCCTGATTCTCACCGCCCACCATTTTGCACCCAGGTGACTATCATAGTTGTTCGCATATATGCGCCTTCTTCCAAGAGGGAAAATTGGCACATGCGGTATATGTGAGGAAAGATGGTTAACAGCACTTTCTGCGGCTCAACCAGGAAAGCAAAAGTAAAGCCTGCTCATCATCCATGGGGAGCAGAACCATGAGCAGGCCCGGCTCCCTAGTTCTGCTACTCCACTATTGACTGCGAAGAAAGATCTTTTTTGGTTTCATTCCACCTTTTAAAGCAAGGCGCTTATCTTATTTTCTCGCAGTCCACAATGTACGCAAGAAAAGATGGTATGCCGATTGTAGGGCCATTCCTCCTGGTTTACACCAGGGCAGTGAGAAGGCAGACTCCGCTCCCCTTCCCTGAACAAGAGGCGAGCAAACTGTCCCTTTCTGCTGGCAGGAATGACAGCAGCAGCGTGTTTTCCTGGGTACTTGCACCTGAAATGCATGCCACAGCTATTCAGCGTTCCAAGCACTATTATTTGTGTCTTTAATTAAAAGCCATTAGCCAAAGGCTGCACCGCTGCCTCCTACAATTTGTTAGCACGCACTGGAGCGGATACAAACTGGCACTGAGTCATCTTCTATTTATGCACCTGCAAGTTCCTAGTCCTTGGTTTCCTAAAGCATGGCTACCCCAGCTCTGGACCTCTCTAGGGAGAGCTGCAGTGGCGATCTGCATGCCAGCTCTGCATGCACTGAGAAACAGATGTAACATGGCTGCCTTGGTGCAGCTCTGGGTGCATGCCAAGAAGCTCTCTGTCTTGGCCATGCTGGTTGGCACTGCTCCACCAGTTCAAAGCATCTGTATTACATCCATCTCTGGGCGTGCAGCAGGGACATATTGGGCACCTATACACGTGCAGCGAGGCTGCTATGGCGCAGTGTAATTACAGCACATCGGTCATTACCATGCTCCAGCAGACTCCACAGTCGCATGTATCAGCGTTCCCGTGCTGAAAAATGGTGACGGGGGTGCTTTAACTAAAGCTCGTTAGATGAGCTTTAGTTAAAGTGCCCCCCACCGCCATTTTTCAGTGAGGGTGCATTGATACATGTGATGCTCTGGGCACTTTAATTAGAGCAATTCTTGGAGCTGCTCCAATTAAAGCCCCCGCTCGCCCCCACTCCCAGAGTACGTGTATAAATGCCCGTTGTGTTTTAGTGTAGTGCTGCCTGACATGTCTGCTGACTGTCAGCATGTCCTTTGCATGACCTTCAAGACTGGTAAGAGGTAGTTAGCTGTGTTATGCTGAAGTCAGCCAAAAGGCAAGGAAAATGTGCACCTTTATAGACTAACTAAATAAAGTGTGCGTGTGTGTGTGTGTCAATGAACTTAGGTTCACAACATTGTGTTCTATACACATGCACACACACAGGCACACCATATTTAGTTAGCCTGTAAAGGTACATATCACCCTACCTTATAAACTAGCACAAGCTTTCAGGAACCCAAGTTCACTCACATCTGATGAAGTAACTCTGGGTTCACAAAAGAACCCAGAGTTCTAGCACGGACCTTTGAAAACTCTTGGCGCTCTGGTGTAGTGCCCGAAGACTGGAAGAAAGGGAGGAAAGTGGATCCGGCTAACTATAGGCCCATCAGCCTGACTTCTATCCCGGGGAAGATCTTAGAAAAGTTTATTAAAGAGGCCATCCTTAATGGACTGGCCGACGCCAACATCTTAAGGGATAGCCAGCACGGGTTTGTTGCGGGTAGGTCTTGCTTGACCAATCTCATTTCCTTCTACGACCAGGTGACCTATCACCTGGACAAGGGAGAAGAGATTGATGTCATATATCCTGACTTCAAAAAAGCCTTCGAT